>NW_026067934.1:7291175-7298899 GCF_014885135.2 Alexandromys fortis | reverse complement strand
CCAGGGCGATGTCCCCAGTTAGTTCCTGGGGCAGCTGAGGATAGGGAACCTGAAATGACCCTATCCTATAGCCATACTGATGAATATCTTGCATATCACCATAGAACCTTCATCTGGTGATGGATGGAGATACAGAGACCCACACTGGAGCACCAGACTGAGCTCCCAATGTCCCAATGAGGAGCAGAAGGAGGGAGAATATGAGCAAAGAAGTCAGGACCACAAGGGGTGCACCCACCCACTGAGACAGTGGGGCTGATCTATTGGGAGCTCACCAAGGCCAGTTGGACTGTGACTGAAAAAGCCTGGGATAAAACAGGACTCTCTGAATATGGCGGACAATGAGGGCTGCTGAGAAGCCAAGGACAATGGCACTGGGTTTTGATCCTACTTCATGTTCTGGCTTTGTGGTAGCCTAGCCAGTTTGGATGTTCACCTTCCTAGACCAGGATGGAGCGGGGAGGACTTTGGACTTTCCACAGGGCAGGGAACCCTGACTGCTCTTCAGACTGGAGAGGGAGGGGGAGGGGAGTGGGGGGAGGGGGAGAAGAGTGGGAGGAGGGGGAGAAGAGTGGGAGGAGGGGGAGGGAAATGGGAGGCGGGGAGGAGGCGGAAATTTTTTTTTCAATAAAAAAAAAATTTAAAAAAAAGTTCCCTAACTCTTTTGCTGCATGTCATAATCTGCCTTTAATACTACTTGGTACAGTGAATCTTCATGTCTCTGGAAATTCAGCTTATGTCTTTAAAGCTATCTTCTGGTTCTCTACAATGTATCTGATCTTCTCTGCCTTTGAACATATAAGATGGAAATGGTCAAAATAACTGAACTTCTGCCTCCTAATTCTGTCATCTTATCATTTTTAATCACTTTCAGTTGTCTGATCTTTTTCTCCATTAAGGCTGCAATATACATATGTGTGTATATGGGGTGAGGGTTATTAGATGCTATTCATTGTGAGTTTTGTCTTGTTGTGAACTATATTATAGTCCTAGCATTCTTTTCAAGCTTTGTTTTGGAGTACAGGTCTAAAAACTAGACCAGCATTTAGTTTAAGGTCTGGCCCCAGCCCTCGTCTACCATAAGATGGCATGGGCCAGGGAGAGAAGCCCTGTCCACCTCCTGTGAGCCCCTCGAGGCCTATGGTACTCGGAAGAACTGTCCCCGAGGTCACACGAGTGAGCGAGCTGCCCCCATCTCTCACCAGATGAGAAACTACAGCGGCAGAGTGGCCCCGAATATCTCCTAGGCAACACAGAAGAGCTGGAGGTGGTGCATGTGTGGCGAGCCAGACCTGAGGACACGTGAGCAGGAGAGCAACACTGGAGAACTCACCCTGGTGAGAAGGAGGAGCGCGTGAAAGGGCCAGTCCTGCAGACCCAAAGCCACAGGATCTCTATGACACAGGACAGCAACAGAACATGCAGGAGGAGCCCCCCGTGAGGGCCCAGTATCGATGGTATAGCAAAAAAACAGAGGCCTCGAACCAGACCAAGGAGTCATTGCAATGAACTCTTGCAGTAAAGATGTATGGACTAAAGGGTCTACTGTGAGACTCACTGTGTCACACTACAGATTCCGCGATGAGATTTTTATTTATGAGATTTTGGTTTATCCTAGGGGAGTGGGGAGGTTACAAGGTAGAAACTGGATGGGAAGGGACAGGGAGAGGAATGGGATCCAGATGTCTGATGTGAAATTTACAAAGAATCAATAAAAAGTTAAGTTGAAAAATAAAAAGATTCTTTCCTAACTCATCTATACAACCTTATGAGTTTTAAGGGTTTCCAGTCTGGCAATCACAATTAAATATGTCTCCTTTCTCTGTGATGTCTGGCAATTACAATTAAAAATGTCTCTTTCTCTCTGCGATGTCTGGCGATTAGAGTTAAATATGTCGCCTTTCTCTGTGGTGTCTGTCTGGCTACTGTTCCCTGGAATCCTGGCCTCACTCCCCAACACCTTCTATTAAAAATAGAATTTTTTTCTCACCTAATATATCAATATTATGGTTTTCCATCTCCCTATTCTTCCCCGCCCCCTTCCCTCCCATCCAGATATACTATCTTTATATATCTCATTAGAAAATAAACAGGCTTCTAAAGGATAATAAAATACAATAAAATAAAGTATAATAAGATTTAAAAAATGGTAAAACATTGGAATTGGGCAAAATAAACCAACAGAAGGAAAAGAATCCAAGAGAAGGCACAAGAATAAATCGAGATTCACACACTCAGGGGTACCACAAACATGCTGAGAGCCATGATAAACTTGCAGAGGACCTATACAGACCCACGCAGGCCCTGTGAGTCCCTGTGATCTTTGTTTCCTTGGTGTCTTCCATCCCCTCTGGCTCTTACACTTCTTCCTCCTCCTCTTCAGTGGGGTTCCCTGCGTCCTGAGGGGAGGACTTTGATGGTCACACCCAGTTTAGGGCTGAGCGATCCAAGGTCTCTCTCCTCAGTATAGGCTGTGGTTTATGCGCTCACTCCCATCTACAGCAGGAGAAGCTTCTCTGATGATAGCTGAACAAGGCACTGATCTGTGAGTGCAGCAGAGTGTCATGAGGAGTCGTTTTATTGCTATTTTTTTTTTTAGAACAGTAGCATTTGGATTTAACTTAGGTCCCTGGGCTACCTACCTCAGGTTCTTGATCACCCAGGCACTGTCAAGTATGTGTTCCATCTCCTAGAGTGGGCCTGAAGTCAAATCAGATATTGGTTATTTATTCCCACAAACTTAGCAGGTAGGACACCATTGTAAAATGAAGAGTTTGTAACTGGGTTGGTGTCTACATCACTCTTTTGGTGGCACGGAGAGTACATTCCTGTACCAAAGATGCTGGAAAGTAGGGGTGAAGGCTCTATGTAGGCACTAGCCCTACACCTCCATGTTCAAAGAGTTGTATGAGGGCTGCCACCAGCCATGGGGCCTTGCCATCAGGCTGTGAAGAGCAGACAGTAGTCTTGGCAACAGCCCGTTGTTTGGGGATTACCACAGGTCCTCTTTGGCCAAAAACTCAGTTAGATGTAACCCAGTCCTGGTAATGGAAGCTTCATTTGGAGATGAGAGATGGTCAGCTGGGGCTCTGTCTCCCCCATTATTTGACAATTTTATTTACATCTCCTTCATATATGTGTATATTTTAGGAATATTCTTCTGCATTAGGTTTCATGCTACCTCTCAAATAGCCCTTAAATTTTGTTGTCTCTCTCTAACATCCCTCCTGATCTCCCTCCTCCTTTCCCTTCCCCACTTGCTCTTCCTGTTCTAGTTCCCAGAATCTACTCATAACAATCTTTTCTATTTTCCTTTCCCAATGAGAGCTATGTGTCTTTGTTCCCCAGTCCCTTAGGCTATATTATAACCTTTATGGTTCTTCAAATTGTAGCCACAATTATCATTAACTAAACAGCTAATATCTGCACGTAAGTGAATACATACCATATTGTCTTTCTTTCTGGATCTGGGATACTTCACTCAGGATGATTTTTTTTCTAGTTTCATACATTTACCTGCAAATTTTATTTTTTTAATGGCTAAGTAGTTCTCCATTGTGTAAATGCACCACATTTTCTTTATCCATTCTTCTATTGAGGGACATCTAGGTTGTTTCTGATTTCTGGCTATTATAAATAGAGCAGCAATGAACATGGTTGAGCAAGTGTCTCTGTGGTAGCATTAAGCATCTCTTGGGTGTATGTACAAGAGTGGTTATAGCTAGATCTTGAGGTAGATCAATGTTGCATGGGGCTGTTTGTTTGTTCCTGGCTGCCCAGTAGCTCAGACCCAAAATAATCACACAGAAACTATATTATTTAAATCACTGTTTTGCCCATTAGCTCTAGCTTCTTATTTGCTAACTCTTACATCTTAATTTAACCCATCTCCATTAATCTCTCCATCACAACGAGGTCGTGGCCTACCAGCAAAGTTTCAGCATGTCAGTCTCCAGTGGTGGCTCCATGGCTTTTCCCTGACTCTGCCTTCTTTCTCCCAGCATTCAGTTTAGTTTTCCCCGCCAACCTCTATTCCCTGTGCGGGCCCAAGGCAGTTTCTTTATTCATTAATGATACTCATAGCATACAGAGGGGAATCCCACATCAGATTGATTCCCATCTTCCTGAGGAACCACCACACTAATTTCCAAAGTGACTACATAAGTTTGTACTCCAATCAGCAATGGATGAGTGCTCTCCTCATGCCACATCCTTGCCAACATGAACAGTCACTTGTTTTATTGACATTAGTCATCCTGTTGGGTATAAGAGAAAATCTCTAAGTAGTTTTGATTTGCATTTCCCTTATGGCTAAGAATGTTGAACATTTCTTTAAGTGGGTTTTTTTTTTGCCATTTGAGTTTCCCTTTTGAGAATTTTCTGTTTAGATTGGTATCCATTTTTAAATTGAATTATTTGTTATCTAGTTTGAGTTCTTTTTGTGTTTTGGATATTAGTCCTCTATCAGATGAGTAGTTGGTAAAAATCTTTCCAATTCTGTAGGCTGCCACTTTGTCTGAATGATAGTGTCCTTTGCCATGCAGAATCTTCTCAGTTTCCTGAGGTCCCGTCCATTAATTGTTGATCTTAGTGCCTGTGCTAATGGTTTTTTTATTCAAAAGTCTTTTCCTGTGCCTATAAGTTAAAAAGCTATTCCCCATTGTCTCTTTTATCAGATTCAGGATGCCTGGTTTCATATAGAGGTCTCTGATCCTCTGGAGTTGAATTTTGTGTAGGATGATAAGTATGGATCTGTTTGGATTCTTCTACATATAGCTAGCCAGCAGGGCAGAACAGCTCTATTTGTTGAACGTGTTGTCTTTTTATATCAAGAAATGTGAATTTCTGGGTTCTTTATTTTAACAAATCAGGCGTATAAAGGTGTGTGAATTTATGTCTGGGTCTTTAACTGATTCCGCTGATTGTCTGTCTGTCTGGTGCCAGTGCCTTGCTGTCTCTAAAGCTGTTGCTCTGCAGTCAGCTTGAAACTTGATGCCTCCCACAATTCTTTTATTATTCAGGGTTGTTTTGGCTATTCTAGGATATTTGTGTTTCCATATGAAAGTGAAACTAGACCTTTCAAAATCTGTGAAGAATTGTGCTGAAATTATCGAATCCATAGATTTCTTCTGGTGGATAGCTTTACTAGATACATCCTACTGATCCATGAGCATGGGAGATCTTTCTGCCTTCTGATAGCTTCTTCAATTTCTTTCTTCAAAGACTTGAAGTTTTATCATGTGTCTTTCACTCACTTGGTTAGGGTTACCCCAAGATATTTCATGTTATTTGAGGCTATTGTGAAGGTTGTTTCTTCAATTTCTTTCTTAGCCCACTTGTCATCTGTGTATAGGAGATATACTGATTTTTTGTGAGTTAATTTTGTATCCAGCTACTTTGCTGAAAGTGTGTATCAGCTGTAGGGTTTCCTGACAGAATTTTTGACTCACTTACATGTACTATAATATTTGCAAATAAAGATACTTTGACTTTTTTTCTTTCCAATTCATATCCCGTTGATCTCCTTCAGTTGTCAAATTGCTCTAGCTAGAACTTCAAGTGCTATATTGGATAGGTATGGAAAGAGTGGACAGCCTTATCTTGTTCTTGATTTCAGTGGAATTGCTTTGAGTTTCTCTCCCTTTAAGTTGATGTTAGCTATGGGATTGCTGTAAACCTTTATGTATTGGTATAAATAAAATTGTATCCCTAATCTCTCCAGGAATGTTATCACGAATTTTATCAAAGACCTTTTCTGCATCTAATGAAATGATCTAGTAGTTTTTGTCTTTCAGTTTGTTTATTTGCTGCATTACTTTTATTGATTTACATCTGTTGAAACACCCATGCATCTCCGGGAAAAGCCTACTTTATCATAGTGGGTGATTTTTTTTTTTTATGTGCTCTTGAATTTTTGTTTGCAAGTACCGCGTTGATAACTTTTTGCATTTGTGTTCATAAAGGGAGATAGTCTGAAATTTTCTTTGTTGGGTTTTTTATATGGTTTGGGTATCAGAGTAATTGTGGCTTCATAAAACAAATTGGGTAATGTTCCTTCTGTTTCTATTTTGTGGAATAATTTGAGGAGTATTGCCATTAACTCTTCTTTGAAATTCTGGTAGAATTCTTTACTAAAACCATCTGGCCTTAAGCTTTTTGTGGTTGTTGAGAGGCATTTAGTGGCTGCTTCTATTTCCTTAGGGGTTATAGGTCTGTTTAAATTGCTTATCTGTCCTTGATTTAGCTTTGGTAAGTGGTATATATCAAGAAAATGGTCCATTTCTTTTAGATTTTCCAATTTGGTGGGGTACAGGTTTTTTAAGTGTGTCCTTATGACTCTCTGGATTTCCTCAGTGTCTGTTATTTCCCCCTGCTCACGTCTGTATGGAAATTCTCTCCCTGCTTTTTAATCAATTTGTTAGTGATTGTCAATCCTCTTGATTTTTCTCAAAAAAAATCAACTCTTTGTTTCAATAATTCTTTATATTTTTGTTCCTATTTTATTGATTTCAACCCTGAATTTGATTATCTCTTGCATTTCTTATTTTTGTTCCATAGCTTTCAAGTGTGCTATTAAGTTAGTAGTATAACATCTTCCAGTTTTTGTTTTTGTGTGGGCACTTAATGCTATGAAATTACCTCTTAGGACAGCCTGTGTCCCATAAGTCTTGGTATGTTGTGATTTTATTTTCTTCAATTCTAGAAAGTCTTTAATTTCTTTCTTAATTTTTTCCTAGAACCATCTTTTATTCAGTAATAAGTTGTTCAGTTTACATGAGTGTGTAAACTTTCTGTGGTTTCTCTCTTGTTGCTATCCAGCTTTAATCTGTGGTGGTCTGATCAGATGCAGGGAATTACTTCAATTTTCTTGTATCTGTTGTGATCTGCTTGGTGTCTGAATATGTGGTCAGTTTTGGAGAAAGCTCCATGAGATCTGAGAAGGAGGTTTATTCTTTTGTGTTTGAGTGAAATGTTCTATAAATATCTGTTAGATCTACTGGTTTATAATGTCAGTTAGCTCCAGCATTTTTCTGTTTAGTTTTTGTTTGGATGACCTTCTTATTGACCAGAGTGGAGTATTAAAGTCTCCCACTATCAGTGTGTGAGGGTCAAGATGTGATTTAAGATGTAGTTGTGCTTTGTTGTTGTTGTTTTTATTAATGTAGATGCCCTTGTGTTTGATGCATAAATTTAAGAATTGTAATGTGTATTTGCTTTTCACTCTTTTACTCTTTGGCTCTTTGCTGTTTTGGGGAAGGTGATGCCACCCAGATCCCAAATAAATATGCATGGAGACTTATTTTTTGTTTATTTATTTATTAAAGATTTCTGTCTCTTCCCCACTGCCGCCTCCCCTTTCCCTCCCTCTCCCCCAATCAAGTCCCCCTCCCTCGTCAGCCCAAAGGGCAATCAGGGTTCCCTGCCCTGTGGGAAGTCCAAGGACCACCCACATCCATCCAGGTCTAGTAAGGTGAGCATCCAAACTGCCTAGGCTCCCACAAAACCAATAGGTGCAGTAGGATCAAAAACCCATTGCCATTGTTCTTGAGTTCTCAGTAGTCCTCCTTGTCCGCTATGTTCAGTGAGACCAGTTTTAACCCAGGCTTTTTCAGACCCAGGCCAGCTGGCCTTAGTGAGTTCCCGATAGAACATCCCCATTGTCTCAGTGTGTGGGTGCACCCCTCGCAGTCCTGAGTTCCTTGCTCGTGCTCTCTCTCCTTCTG
>NW_026067934.1:7230063-7291085 GCF_014885135.2 Alexandromys fortis | reverse complement strand
TCTTTGGGCTTTTACCTTTTCTATGTTTGTATGTCTTTCTTTCTCCATTGCTGGCTATGTAGCTGGGAGGCTGACCTTGGTGTCGTCCTCCTCCTTCTCACACTCCTTGATCCCCATCCCCAGATTTCTCCTCCTATTTATTCTCTCTGTCTGCCAGTCCTGCCTATCCTTTCTCCTGCCTAGCTATTGGTCGTCCAGTTCTTTATTAGACCAATAGGGTGTTTTAAATAGGCAAAGTAACTCAACTTTACAGAGTTAAACAAATGCAACATAAAAGAATGCAACACATCTTTCCATCGTTACACAAATGTAATACATCTTTTACTAATATTCCACAACAGCAATGTCTTCTTGGCGGATCTTTCCTTTGATCAGTATATAGTGTCCTTTCCTATCTCTTCTCAGTAGTTTTGGTTTGAAGTCTATTTTGTCAAATATTAAAATAGTTAAACCAGCTTGCTTCTTGGATTCCATTTGCTTGGAAGATCTTTTTCCATCCTTTTATCCTGAGGGGTTGTCTATCCCTGATGTTACGGTGTGTTTCTTGGATGCAGCAGAAGGATGGATCCTATTTGTTTTCACATTCATTCTGTGAGTCTGCCTTTTATTGAGGAATTGAGACCATTAATGTTGAGAGATATCAATTAGCAGTGTTTGCTGTTCCCTGTTACTTTATTGTTGTTGGTGTTGGGGGGATGTGTTCTCTGTGTGTGTGTGTATGAGAGAGAGAGAGAGAGAGAGAGAGAGAGAGAGAGAGAGAGAGAGAGAGAGAGAGAGAGAGAGATTCCCCTTGATTTATTTGCTGCTCTGGGGCTTTTTATTCCCTGTGTTTTCTTGGATGTGGTCAGCTTCTTTAGTTTGGAGTTTTCCTTTTGGTGCCTTCTGTAGAACTGGGTTTACAAACAGATACTGCTTCAATTTGACTTTCTCATGGAATGTTTTATTTTCTCCATCTATTTTGATTGAAAGTTTTGCTGGGTATAGCAGTCTAGACCGGCATTTGTGGTCTCTTAGAGTCTGTAGAGCAACTGTCCAGTCCCTTCTGGCTTTTAGAGTCTCCATTGAGGATTCAGGTGTTATTCAGATTCTAATAGATCTGCCTTTATATGTTATTTCCTTTTTCCCTTGCAGATTTTGACATTCTTTGTTCTCTGTGTGTAGTGTTTTGATTATTATGTGCCAAGGGGACTTTCTTTTCTGTTCTATGTGGTGTTCTGTACGCTTCTTGTACCTGGATAGGAATCTCCTTCCTTAGGTTAAGGAAATTTTATTTCATGATTTTGTTGATAATACTTTCTGTGTCTTTGACCTGGGTTTCTTCTCCTTCCTCTATTACTATTACTCTTAGGTTTGGTCTTTTCACAGTGTCCCAAATTTTTAGTTCTAACATTTTCTTTGACCAAGGCATCCATTTCTTCCACAGTGTCTTCCATGCCTGAGATCTTCTCTTCCATCTCTTGTATTCTGTTGGGGAGGCTTGCTTCTGGAGCTTCTGCTTGAGTTTCTAAATTGTTCATTTCCATATTTCCCTCAGCGTGGGCTTTCTTTATTGGTTCTGTTTCCACTTTCAGGCCTTGAACTGTTTTATTCATTTCTTTCCACAGTTTGTTTGTGTATTTTAAATAAACACTGATTGGCCAGTAGCCAGGCAGGAAGTATAGGGGGGTGACCAGGCAGGAAGTAGAGGTGGGGTAACAAGAATTCTGAGAAGAGGGAAGTTTCAGTCTGCAGTTGTCACCCAAACAGAGAAGAAGCCAGACACAGAGCAAGCAAGTTGTGACTAACTCACCAAAAAAGGTACCAAGTCATGTGGCTAACACAGACAAGAATTATGGGCTAATATAAGTTATAAGAGTTAATAAGAAGCCTGAGCTAATGGGCCAATCAGTTTATAGTTAATGTAGACCTCTGTGTGATTTCTTTGGGACTTAACGACTGCGGGAATGGGGCAGGACAGAAACCTCAGTCAACTAATGGCATCAATGTGGACAACTACATTCACATAAAACCTGAGAGAGCATGGGAATTAACTCTAGACATAAAGAACAGAGTTAAGCATGTCTTCTTGCTAGCAGCATTTTCTCAAGTTTGCTCTGCTTGCTTGAGGCAAGTGCTCTCATTTAAGAGAGGCTTCCTGACTCAGCTTTAGCTGCAAAACCTTATAGCTATTTTAAGAGGTCCTGCCATGAAACACTTATATGGTGTTGATGGAAAGCTGACTGCATGCTTTTTGGTGGTGGCAAGGACCTTGAAATACCATAGAGTTGTGGCAATAAACGTGGATCCAGCCAGTACCTCTGCCATGAAGCTAAACTCAGAAGAAAGCTAAGGAATGGGCTGGGTCCAACCATCAAAGCCACAGCTTTAATCCTAGCCATATCACTTAGCAAATTAAAGACTTATATGATCAGAAAAAGAGAGCTACAGCAAAGATAGTTTCAGACAAAAAAAAAGCCTCTAAACAGCTTATAATGTGTTTAATATATATATAAAACTGATTACGTTCTTAAAATAAAAAAGAGAATAGTTAAAAAAAGAGAATAGTTGGGTGTGGTGACACATAGATTTAATCTCAACACTTGGGAGACAGATACAGGTGCGTATCTCTCTGAGTTCAAGGACAACATGGTTTACAGAGTAGTTTTCAGCACAGACAAAGATACACAGAGGAACCCTGTCACAAAAAGCCAAAAATTAAAAAAAAAAGAAATAGAGGTTAAAATAAAGCCAAATAAAGATGAAAAATGCACAGAGTGTCTGGATACTGTATGTTATTGTGTTGTCTTTGAATTGTTTGATGGCTGAGGAAGGAGCAAAAGCTGCTAAAAGATAGTTGGGTATAAATGCTGCTGCATTAGTCCATATTTTGAAAGTGCTTTCACTTCAAAATTAAGTCAAAAGATACGTTACTTTGGAGAAGAGGTTTTGCTTTTGTTTCCCTAGGAAATGAGGGGCTGTGGATTCATTCTGCATTAAGAAAAATTAGGTTTGACCAAGAAAGACCCCCTGAGAAATCTCCTATAGGAGGGATGGCCCAGATGTCTGAGCTCTACACCCAGAACAGATTCAAGACTGCTGCCTGAGATGATCAAGCCTCACAGGATACTCCAGTCACACCTTGATTACAGGTTGTTATTGATAATGTTCAGTAGAAAAACTAAACAAAGGAAATTCGATTCAGAGTTCCTTTTTAAAAAGGGGGAGGGAGGAAGTGTTGTGGTACAATGGTCTGAACCCTGTCACTTGTATTTTAAATAAACGCTGATTGGCCAGTAGCCAGGCAGGAAGTATAGGTGGGGCGACCAAGCAGGAAGTAGAGGTGTGGCAACAAGAATTCTGGGAAGAGGGAAGTTTCAGTTTGCAGTCATCACCCAGACAAAGAGGATGCTAGACACAGAGCAAGCAAGACTGTCTCACCAAAAAGGTACCAAGCCACGTGGCTAACAAAGACAAGAATTATGGGCTAATGTAAGATGTAAGAATTAGAATGGATGAAGAAAGTATGGAATATATACATATTAGAGTACTACTCAGCAGTAAAAAAACAATGACGTCTTGAATTTTGCATGCAAATGGACGGAAATAGAAAACACTATCCTGAGTGAGGGAAGCCAGACCCAAAAAGAGGAACATGGGATGTACTCACTCATAATTGGTTTCTAGCCATAAATAAAGGACATTGAGCCTATAATTCGTGATCCTAGAGAAGCTAAATAAGAAGGTGAACCCAAAGAAAAACATATAGGCATCCTCCTGGATATTAACCTTCATCAGGCGATGAAAGGAGACAGAGACAGAGACCTACATTGGAGCACTGGACTGAAATCCCAAGGTCCAAATCAGGAGCAGAAGGAGAGAGAGCACGAACAAGGAACTCAGGACCGTGAGGGGTGCACCCACACACTGAGACAATGGGATGTTCTATCGGGAACTCACCAAGGCCAGCTGGCCTGGGTCTGAAAAAGCCTGGGTTAAAACCGGTCTCGCTGAACATAGCGGACAATGAGGCCTGCTGAGAAGTCAAGAGCAATGGCACTGGGTTTTGATCCTACTGCACGTACTGGCTTTGTGGGAGCCTAGGCAGTTTGGATGCTCACCTTACTAGACCTGGATGGAGGTGGGTGGTCCTTGGACGTCCCACAGGGCAGGGAACCCTGATTGCTCTTCGGGCTAACGAGGGAGGGGGCCTTGACTGGGGGAAGGGGAGGGAAATGGGAGGCGGTGGAGGGGAGGAGGCAGAAATCTTTAATAAATAAATAAATAAAATAAAAAATGTATCTTAGTCCACTATAAAAAAAAGAATTAGTTAATAAGAAGCCTAAGATACTAGGCCAATCCATTTATAATTAATGCAGATCTCTGTGTGATTTCTTTGGGACTTAACGACTGTGGGAATCAGGCAGGACAGAAACCTCAGTCGACATCAGGGTGCAGGCATTCTGCTGCAGACTGAAAAAGAGACTGAGTGTTGGAGTCAGAGGAGGGAAGTCAGAAGGCCTGCAGGCAGCCTAGCTGCTTCCCAGGCGGGAGTCTTTCCCTTTCACTCAGGTGGCTCCTTGAGATGTCAGGCACTTTCCCCATAAGCCGGGACTGATTGGTACTCAGCAGACCCCTGGAGAAAATCTGGGTGTTCATGCGAGGAGGTCATCTGGGGACGTCAGAGGGCTAGAGAAGATGAGACATGACCCATCGTAGATTCAATGGTAAGGTTCATGGGATAAGAAAAGCACTGCTCCAGCAGAGGACTGAGGTTTGGCTCCGAGCACCCATGTCAGGAGCTCACAATCACCTATATCTCCAGTTCAATTCCAAGGGTGACTCACAACTTTCTGTAACTTCAGTTCCAAGAGGACTGACATCTCTGCCCTCTGTGGGCACCTGTTCTCACATGCATAGACCCACATATAAACATACATACATGTAACCAATTAAAATGACCTTAAGGGGGATGATGAAACTGTTCTGAGGGGGTAGACTCAGAAGCAGATGCATGTAGACTCCTCAGAAACCTAAAGACATGTCAACTTCAGCAAAGGAAACAGAGTGTCTTGTACCCTGTGTAAGGTAAACATTTGACCCTGTACAACTTGATGGTGGCTGTAGAGTAAGGAGATTGTGACTGCCTGGCTCTTGAGGACAGAATCCTGCTCCTGTGTCTTGGGCCTGACTCGAGCTCTGTGCCCTGGCTGGCGTCTGCTCTCACTACCGAGAAACTTCATATATTAACTTAAATGATACCTCTCTTTTCTTGCTGTGTACCTGCCTTTCCAACCCAAGGCAATTGAAATTTAAGTATAGAAATGACTAATGCTTTCTAAATATAAGAAATTAAAATTCAGTAACATAATATATAACATTCAACTCTGTCTCATATTTAAGAGAGTTTCTATGTTAGACTATCTAACAATTTAGAATTGTGGTTTTGATTTAAAAATATGTGTTACTTATAAACCTATAGAGTTAAGTAGAAAACTTAATTTGTAAAAAATATGTACAGTTAATATATGAAGTTATTCAGTATAGTTTTGAAAAATATGAAATATCTCGGGAGATATTGTTTGTTAGTCAAACAGATGAAATGCTGAGAAACTAGACTGACAAAATTTTAAGATGGGGCTGAGGAGATGGATCAGTGGCTAAGAGCACTTATTCACTCTTCCAAAGGACTTGAGTTCAACATCCAGTACCAACATGGAGGTTGACAATCATCTCTATTCCAGGGACTCTGATACCCTCTTCTGTCCTCACAGGTACCACACACACACATGGTGCACATACATACAGACAGACAAAACACACACACACACACATAAGTAAAAAAAAAATTTTAAGAGGGTCTAAGTACTTTAGTGAAAATTATATGGGTTCTTGTAAAGTAACTTTAACTATTGACTTATTGTCAAATATAATTTTCATAAACTTAAGATTTGAAGTAGAGACTCAGTTTTCATTGTTAAAATGTTAATACAAAAGTTGAGATATGAGTAAAAATTATCTCTTACACGTCTTTCCTCAGCGTGTTCAACATGGGGGCCATCCCAGAACATCCTGTGAGATGACTGCTGGGAACCATTGCTCGCTGGTAGGTCCCCACATTGCTTGAGTGCTGACCTCGTGGGCCAAGCACACTCTGAAAGGCCATTCACTGGATCCTTGCAGAAACCTTCCAGAGTGCAGAGTACTTGCAGTCCTCTTTTTACCAGTGAGATAACTGAGCATTCCAGCCAGGATGGGGTAGAACCCAACAACCCTTCACACCCAAGCCGGGTACCAATGGTCACTCCATGAGCAGCATAATCCCATCTTTTATTTTCAAACTTTTCCAGCAACAACACAGAGGACAGTTGGCAAAAGATGGAGTCAGGGAGGTCAACCAGAGACTGACTACCCCCAGCCAAGGAATGGACAAGAAGCTGTGCCACTGGGGCTGGACAAAGATGATAGGCTTCGGAGGGTGGGGATGGGCCACTTGGGATGCAGCCACTGTATAAACTCAGAGAGAAAGGAGATTCCTGATTGCTCTCAGTTTCTATGGAGGATAGCAGGGAACAAGTGGCAAGAAGGAGGGCGTTTCCGAGAGGAAGAATGGAATGGAAGTGGCCATGAAACGCCAGTAAGCTGCTACTTGTGAGCTCTGAATGTCAGAACAGAAACAGGAATTAAGGCATAAGAGACAAAACTCTCGCTACAGTCACGGTGTTAATCCAATCGAGTTACAACTAGTTCTTGGCTTGAATCCCCTAGGCCAAAAGAACTTAATACAGGCTTTTTTTTTGTATGTGTGTGTGGTGGTGGTGGTGGTGTTGCCTTTTTTTTAGTGATCTAAGTCTCTAAAGCCAAAACCAAAATCAGCGAGTGAACTAAAGCAGTCTTCCACCACCTCCATAGTGAGAACCTGACATAAACAGCTATGTACACAGAGACAGGAAGATGAAGACAGTGAGGAAAATGGAACATTCCCCAAGCCAGCCATGGACAGCACCTATGTCAAATCCAGAATGATATCAAAATCAAGCATAGATGATCTTCTGTCCCCTGCATTTGAATATCCACGACCCATCACCTAGCTAAATGGGTCAACCAATGTCTATTAATGAGCCCTGAAGTATCTTCTATACTTCAGGACCTGGTCTTGCCTTGAAGTTATCAGGTTCTAGAAACTTGGTTAATCTTTCTTTTGTTCATTTTAATCATCAAAGGAATTGAGCTGATAGTTTTCCATTGCTAGAACAGAACCCATTACAGATGCTAAGAAGTTTTAATCGAGTTTATCAAATATAATTACTCGCCTCCACCCACCTCCTCCTTGGTTTGTCTCTCTCAATCTGGAAGAACCAAGTCTAGCATTCAAAAAGGACCTTTGCATGTTCGGATGGCTTCCCAGGAGTCTTTGAGAGGCGTATAATGGCACATAATTTAATTTATTTGGTCATTAGTTCCAGAGGCTTTGATCCAAGCCTTCTGTTATTCTGAGAGAGGGAAAATAAAACTCCACCTCAAATTAAATATTTGCCTTTACCTACAGCTTGCTGTTTATTGTACACGTAATCCTGCAAGTTCGATTCTGCAGGACTTGGCATCCTTTCCTGCCCCTTTTGTTTCTGCCTCAGTTTGGAGAGCTCTAAGAGCGTATGAAACTCAGATTCTACCAACATTTCTAGGTCTCAGGGTCTCCAGAGGCACACAAGGAACCCTAACCAGTTGCTTACTTTCCACGTGGGCTCAACAATCCTCAGACCTTCAACTTTGGCAATGGGGGTTCCCGTCAAAAATGAAAACTGAGGGGAGAAAATAAAGGGCTCATGGGTCAGTTTCAGGCAGTGAGCTCAGTGTTTAACTCCAAGCTGGCCAAGCCTCTCAATTTCTTTGAAGCAGTGTAGGGTGTATTAAGAAAAAGTTTTAGCGTTTTAGCAAGTTGGCTTTACTCACCTATAGTGTGAGTGTGTGTTATAATTGCTCTCACAGATCTAACAATGTTGTAGAAGAAGGCCAGGGGGATGACTCTTATTCTCTCCAACCTCCTGTTTCCAACCAGCTCCTTAGAGGCTACACAGGCTTCCCACATCTTAGAGTGAGGAATTTGTCACCCTCTGACTTTGCTTACATGCCACTTCCTCCTCCCATCGTGAGAGAACTTGGCTTCCAAGGGAATGACAACCACACTCTGTCCAGAGCACTTTCATCTCTCCTACTTCAGGGCCTTGCACTTGGTTCCGTATTGGGGCATCCATGTCCCTCTCTGTCTTCCATGTTACCGCTACCATAGTGACCATTGCTCCTATCTTAACCTCTGA
This sequence comes from Alexandromys fortis, assembly GCF_014885135.2. NCBI lineage: Eukaryota > Metazoa > Chordata > Mammalia > Rodentia > Cricetidae > Alexandromys > Alexandromys fortis. The sequence continues at coordinate 7,282,791 of NW_026067934.1, read as the reverse complement.
ACCGCTCCATATTACACGGTGGTCCTCTCATTCTCTCGAACCTCCCACTGCACCTACTCTCTGACCTCACCTTGATCCCCTCACCTTGCTCCACCTGGCTCTTCAGTCTCTCAGCATTCAGGAGGGCTTGCGTCTTGTCAACCACCTCAGCTCTATCATGCTTCTCTCTCCATCAAGTCTACCTCTAGAGATGGGGTGAATACTAACCCCCGAGCAAGGAGGTAAGAACTTCTGGAGAAAAAGCACCATGTTTACAAGACCAGCTCAGTCAACACTCCCCTTAGGGTCACTTCTGAACTTTTAAATGCTTCTCTAAGTTCCCAGATGAAGTCTCCTCTTCCTCTCATTTGGCAGACTTTTTATTGTTGTTTGTTCCTGAAGCTGGGTCTCGTGTAGCTCAGGCTGGCCTTGAACTTCTTTTATTAGTCTAGGATGACCTTGAACCCATGACCTTCGCGTCTCCATCTTCCAAGTGCTGACTGAGATTATGGTCGTTCACTACCATCTCAGCATCAATGACAACATTTCTTATTTTACAGAAACTTAAGTAAAAATCGCCCCATTTCCCAGCCCTCTAAGTCATCACCTAGAAATCTACCTGTGCCTGCCCTCAATCTCAGTCCTCAGAGGAGGAGCAGCACCCTGGGTGCATAACTGCAACTGATGTCCTCAAAGACTGGTCCCCCCAGCAACATGGTCTCCTCTGTGACTACCAGCTTCTGGGTTCCCAGTAGAATCATTCCGCCTCCCTGTAAAATGAGCTCAGACTTGAGTCTTGTTTGGTTTCTACTTCATCCTACAGCACATCTTTCTTTTACAGTCACATGTATGTAATCTTCATGTAGCCCATAGCCTCACTCTCCAGTTTTACACCTCCAATTGTGATATGGGATGTCCTTCTGTATATGTGTTGCTTTTATTGGATAATGAATAAAGATTTTTGGCCAATGGCTTAGCAGAGTAGAGCCAGGCAGGAAATCGGAACAGAGATATAGAGAAAGAGTAGGCGGAGTCAAGCAGACACTGCGTAGTTGCTGAAGGAGAAAGATGCCAGACCTTTCTGGTAAGCTGCGATCTCATGGCAATACACAGATTAATATAAATGGGTTAATTCAAGATCTGAGAGCTACCTAGAAATATTCCTAAGTCATTGGCCAAATAGTGTTTCAATTAATATAGTTTCGGTGTTATTATTTGTGTCTGGGTGGTCAGGAATGAACAAACAGTCTCTGTCTACAAATGGCACAAGTGTGGGGCAACTACATCCTCGTAAAAACTGGGACAGCTTGGGAAGGAATTTTAGACACAAAATAACAGATTTAAGCACAGCTTCTTGGTAGCTTCATTTTTCCAGATAGGCTCTGTGTGTTGGTGATGAGCAGAGGTGAAACTCCTTTAAGAGAAAGCTACCTGACTCAGCATAAGCAGCAAAAACTGTGCAGCTTCTTTAAGAGACCACATCCTGGTTTGTGCTGGGAGCATGAACTCTGGCTCTTTCAGGAGGCCCTATACTTAAATGGGGTCTATGAGCAGCCTATTACAAACTGCTTAATGGTGACATAGACCTGCTGTGTCCCTGGAGCTGGGGCGGTGTGCATGGCTAGCAGAGGCAGTGAATATACCTCTGCCATGTTGGACTGGGTGGAGCAAACAGGCAGGGCCACAGAGTTGGTCCTAGCCACCCCTGCTTAGCAATTAAAAAAAAAAAAACTCCTGGTAAGAAAATGATTACATTTATACAATAGAACAGTTTCAGATATTAAAAACCTCTAAATGAGGCACAATGTGTTTTTTAAATGTATATAGGCTTGGAAGAGAAAGAAAAAAGAGTATAGACAGTTTTAAAAAGAAATAAATAGTTTTAAAATAAAGCAAAGTCTTTAACAGGACAGTAAAAGTAATATAAAAGAGTACAGACAGTCATGGATTAAAGGGGTAAAGAAAAATAAGCCACATGAAGGTGGAAACTACACAGAGAGTCTGAATTATACATATTAATGTGTTTTCTTGGAATATTTTGACTGCAGAGACATTTGTTTCTGAATGCTGCTAAACTAAACCAATATATATTTTATATTAATTATTAATTATATCATATATTAATTAATATATAATTATATAATATATATTAAAGTTATCTTGACTTCAAAATTTGTATCTAAGGATATGTTACTTTGACAAAGAGGTTCCGCTTTTGTTTCCACAGAAGATGGGAACCTGTGGATTCCTTCCAGACTAATGTGGTTTGATGAAACAAGACCTCTCCCACCCAAAAGGTCTCCATGAACCCTAAAAATACTTCACCCAACAAACATCAGGAAAAAGTTTGGAGAAAACTACACCCAAATTCTCAAAATGATTGTTTATAAATGTTTGTTTTCATTTAAAGGGGGGTATGAATACTTTGTATTGGTATGAATCTTAGTCTATTGATACAAATTTAAGGTCTATTTTGTTACACTGTGTATATGTATTTCTGCTCTTGTTTAAGGTATTATGCTTGTTCAGCTCACTTTAAATGTAATGTATAATTAAAAATACAGATTAGTATATAGTCATCTATAATAGTCAAACTAGTTAGGTTTTCTAGATATACAGAGATATATTTCAGTTAAATAGATAACCTTCAACAATTCAAAGACTTACAGAATATGGCATTTAAAATGTTTTAAGAACATAGACTTTTCTCGATGGTGAGACATGTCTGCTTCAGGCAGCACCAATTACTTTAAATAAGTTGATGGGCATGAAGAAAGTTGTTATGGAATTTGTCTTCAATGTGATAAGGCTAACATTTTGGCAAGAAACTATTCTTGTCTGGACTGCTTGATGGCATGCTGTATGAACTGGACATGCAGGACTCACAGAAAAGTGCCTCCTGAACTTGCCTAAAGAAGGTGAGACAGTCCTTCAAGGTTCCTGCTTCACAGAAGAAACTGCCAGACATTCTGCAGGACACAAAATAAAGCCACTGATGAACTTTACCAGTACAAGGCAGATGCCTTGTAGGCTGAAAAAGGATGCCCCGATGTTACAGAAGAACTGTGGTGACTGTCTAAGCAGCGAGATGTCTCTACCATTTTTAGAAGTTTGGGAGTTGCTTACAATGCACCTCCTGTTTACTTAGGTAATATGATATCCTTCTAGGGTCTTTGATGGAGTTGAAGACAGATAGTTATAGTTTTCCTTAGTTATGATAAAAGATAAATTAGATATAAAATTTAGACTCACAAAGATAGAATAGATGATAGAGTATTTTCCTTAATTTGCCAGATAGTAAATGGACTAAGTATTGTAACTCTAATTCTTGCTTGACAACTGTTTTATATTTGTAATTTTATTACATTAAAGTTAAAACTTTCCTTCTTAACTAGACAGAAAAGGGGAGATGGTGTGGGATGTCCTTCTGTATATATGTTGCTTTTATTGGATAATGAATAAAGCTGTTTTGGCCAATGGCTTAGCAGAGTAGAGCCAGGTGGGAAATATGAAGAGAGATATAGAGAGAGAGTAGGTGGAGTCAAGCAGATGCCATGTAGTTGGTGAAGACCTTCCTGGTAAGCCACAGCCTAATGACAATACACCGATTAATGTAAATGGGTTAATTCAAGATGTAAGAACCAGCTAGAAATATGCCTGAGTCATTGGCCTAACAGTGTTGTAATTAACATAGTTTCTGTATGATTATTCGGGTCTGGGTGGCCAGAAAGCGAATCAGCAGTCTTTGTCTATACAATTGCTTCCCCATCAAAGATAATCCGGTTTCCACACCCCTATTCTGAAACATTTATATTGTTCTATTATTAATAAAAAAAAAAAACCCTGGGGAGTCAGATATTAAGGTTAAAATGTGATAGATCCAAAGAGTGGCATAGGAATGACCAGCTGATCCAAACTCTCCACGCTTCCCAGATGGTAAAAGCCAAGAATCTCTCCAAGCCCCTCACTGTATCTTCTTGTGCCCCCCCCCAGTCTGGGTCCTCCACAATATCTATGACTAATTCTGGTCAGCCAATCGCTGACTCCACCCTCTGATTCAAGGTGAACTTTATTAACAATCTTGGTGTATCAATGTGAACAAATAACCCACAACACCATCCACAATGGCACATAGTGTCTGATAGACAAATAGAATTCAGCCTGTCCAAAGCCAAACTGGGTCTTTGAACACATACTTTTGTGGGACTTTTGTTTGTTTTGTGGGTTGGTTGGGCTTTTGTTCGTTTGTTTATTTTTGTCGCTATTGTTGTTGTGAGATTGGGTTTCTTTGTGTAGCTCCAGAGGGTCTAGAGCATGTTGGCCTTGAGCTCACAGAGATCTGCCTGCCTCTGCCTCTTGAGTACTGGGATTAAAGCCATGCCCCACCACACCTAGCAAACTCAAACTTCACCCACAGACTCTGCTACTTCATTTGAGGGCAATGCCATAATCCTCCAATTGCTCATACTAACAAGTTCAGGTTCATCCATTTCTCATCTTATGTCCCACTCACCAATCCATCAGGGATTCTTATGCATCTACCTTCCAAATATACCTAAATTTACATCTCATCTGACCATCTCAACTATGACAATCCTGCTCAAAGGCACCCACATCTTTAGCACTAAGTCACCACCACAATAGTCACTGCTGCTGGTCTGGTGGTTGTTAGGAATGCAGTAGCCAGAGTTTTCAAAGTATAAACTAGACCATGTTATTCACTGGCTAAAAACCTTCCAGGGATTCCTCAAAGCAAGCCCCCTGTGGTGGCAGTGGCGGTGGCGGCGGCAGCAGCAGCAGCAGCAGAAGAAGAAGAAGAAGAAGAAGAAGAAGAAGAAGAAGAAGAAGAAGAAGAAGAAGAAGAAGAAGAAGAAGAAGAAGAAGAAGAAGAAGCCGCCGCCATGCAGTCACCAACCAGAGCCTAGCAAAACTGTTTCCATCCTGCCTCTTTCTACCCCCTTCCAGATCCTCCTCCTCTACTCTAGCTACACAGGCTACCTTCCTGATGTTTTCCAAACACTTTTTACCTCTCCTGCCAGTCCCCAGCCCCCACTGCCACCATGTCACATGTCAACTTTTCACTGCTTTCAAGCCTTTGTTCATGCTGAACTTTAGGACCAACACATCTAAAACTTCAACCCCCAGTCTAATGCTCCCATCTTTCCTTCGGTATGGTCTGCATCTTCTTCTTCATGTTTAGCTTGGGCTGCCTTCTAAGACACTGTGTGAGAGACAATTTGTTGTGTCTATCTTTTGTTGGCTATCTTCTGTCACTAAGATGAGTTTTCCTCTGGTGCCTGGGTCTAGGAACAGTACTTGGTCTACTGTTGGGACTCAATATATTTGTGAAAAATATATTAATTCAAAGAGAACTTTCCAGGCCTCACATGACACTGTTGACTGCTGTACTTCCCCTGGGCTTCTCTTTCATTCCGTTCCTCTATCTCAACACTCCATCCCACCTCCTTACTAGAATCTTGTTCCCCTTAGTCACCCACACCCAGGGTGCTGACTACTGTTTAAAATCTACAGCAGCTCTCAAGTATACACCAGACCTCAAGTTCCAGACCAGCTGGTTGCCAGGTAACCTCAGAATCAGTATGACCAAACATCCTCCTTTATTGGAATTGTCTTTTTCAGTGAGCACCATTGGCCCAATTAGCAAAAGCCCTGAGTTGCTCTTCCCTGATCCTCCACATCTCTTGGATGCTCCAGAACCTTTGGCTTCCTCTGCCATCTATTAGCCAACTCATATTTGAACGGCCATCAAATCTCCTGCCGTCTCTTGCTTCTTTCTTTTTACATAGCAACTCTACATATTTTGGAAGTAGAGGATAACATGTATACAGTGTGTATACAACATGTAATGGTCAGGTCAGGGTAGTTGGGAATGCACTGTTTCTTTGTATCAGAAGCATTCAACATCCATTCTAGTAGCCATTTCCTTAGCTATGGTTACCACCCTGCTGTGCTAAAAGATAGCTCTGTTTCTAATCTCCTTCCTTTGGCCTGTCAAAGTGTGATCCTTTAGTCAGATAGCTCTCTATCTAAGAAGAGATATAAATGATATCTATGAAGAAAATAAATTGCCCAATGGAAGAAGTAGACATGTGCTCCTACCTCTAGCCAAGTAACTATCTGAAATTGACATCTGCTCTCAAAGGAAAAACTTGTTTTCATCAATGGAGTCTCACTTCAGAGTATTAACCACACTCCATGGTAGGTCTCGTGTCTAGCAGTGGACAGATGCTTAAAGTGAACTTGATGGTATTTTTATAGACCTTTGTCTCATATTACTGTGTTTGGACATTTTTTGTCTTATTGGTCTTTTTGCTTGAATGTCATTATTTCTAGTTTGTCTGTGTGTGCGTGTGTGTGTGTGTGTGTGTGAGAGAGAGAGAGAGAGAGAGAGAGAGAGAGAGAGAGAGAGAGAGAGAGAGAGAGAAGGGGAGGGAGACAGATGGAGACAGAGAGAGACAGAGTGTTTTGTGTGTGTGCTGTTTGCTTGTTTGATTGTTTGCCTATTTGTTTTCTAAAGATAAAGAAAGGCTGTAGAGTTGGGGAGGTGGGGAGGATATGTGAGGAATTGGGTGAGGGGTAAGTGTGACCAGACTATATTGTATAAAAAAGTTTCAAAAGAAGAAAATAAATAATATGTATATTTTTCTTGGGGAGGAGTACCAGGCCTTATCTAGAGGCTCTATGAGCCAAATTAGCTTTAGCTACAACCCTTCCAGCAGCCCACATCAGCAGTCCTGATTCTACGCGGTCTCCTTGAAAGGCTGGTTGTGTTATTAAAGGCTGCTACTGCCCATCTGTTTCTACACATTTCATTCTGCAAAATTCAGGGGCTACATCCTTCCTCTCAGGAAGCATCCTACCTGAGAGCTCACCACGTTTCCACATGCTTGGTGTTTTAGAACAAAGAGCTGAGAAATATTGCAGTTCCTTAGAATAAAGCTAGGCTTTTGCTAATCTTAACTGCTGAGAAAAATGTCTGCTGGTGGGGAGGGGGCCCATCCACAACGTTGGGTCATGCTGTGATAGTCAGTGGACACATACTGGCTTTCTTCAGTGACAGTTCATAGCAGACACAGAAGACACCCTCTATTAATCCTTGTAGGAAGTACTTTCTAAATCATGAACATGGATTCTAGAACCTCACTTATCCCATCCCTGTCTTTGGCCCATCTGGCCCTAAGGTTGGCCATTGACCAACTCCCCAGTTCATAATCTATAGAGGTGATTCTCAATTGGCCATTGACCAACTCCCCAGTTCATAATCTATAGAGGTGATTCTCAATCCCTGAGGCAGGCTGCCTTAAGACCATTGGAAAACATGGATATTTACATTATGGTTCATAACAGTAGCAACATTACAGTTATAACATAGCAACAAAAATAATTTTATGGCTGGGGTCACCACAACATGAGGAACTATATTAAAGGGACACAGCATCAGGAAGGTTGGGAGGAGCCACTGCTGTGGACCCCTCCACCAAAACAGATGAGCTTTGTATTGATCTGCCTTATCTCAACTCCACATAAAAGGTCCTTTCATAGAAGGCTTCCATTGTTTTTTAAAATAGTGAAAGTTTGCCTTGAACTACCTCTCTTCAGAGTATTTTCTTAACTTGGTAAAGGAAAGAACACGAGGTTATGTTGAGAGCAGCCTATAAATCCAGAACCCTATTCAGGCTGATTTCAAAGCTTTTGAAAGGCTGGGGATGGCCAGTTCTGAGATTGCCATGACCCAAAAGGGCGGTCATCATTGTTCCCTGCATCTGATGCCTGAACTCCTTGCCAGGCTGGAATCACAGCATATGTCACGGGAAGCCACCATACTGAAGGAGTGTGGCAATGCCCCTGAACAGCAAACTCATCACACAGCTGAGACCAAAGCAGGTGGGAGAGAGGGCGACCAAGGAGCAGCAGGCTGGGGTGGCTTCAGCCCACCCCCAGCTCCTCTGTGCCTCTTACACCTGTCTCCTGCCAGTTCCACTCAATGTCTTGCCCTGCCTCTGCAACTCCCTTAGAATGAAAATGTACCCCTCACAATGCCAGCAGTGTTCTCCTGCAGGGCGATGGGCATTTATTAGAGAGCTGTGATCCCAGGAAAACTGCAGCAAATAAATGTAGCCATCCATCATACACGCAGCTGTCTCAGGGGACCTGGACTAGAAGAAACAGACGAGTTGAGCTGTTGAGCTGCTTATTCTAACTTCTAGAAAGTTCTCTCCTCTCTCTCTCTCTCTCTCTCTCTCTCTCTCTCTCTCTCTCTCTCTCTTTCTCTCTCTCATCCTACCTCCCTCCTTCTCACTTCCTAAACAGAGCCTTCCAAACTGGGCTACATTTCCCTCCCACTCCCAGGACAGTTGGATCCCGGCACTGAGGGACAGAACACCTGCCCTCAGCAAAGTGAAGCCAGAGCGCTCTGCTCTAAGATGTGTTCACAGCTCCGCAGAGAACCTGGTCCAGGAGGCTGAGTCAAGTGTGCAGTCAGGCTAAGGAGGACCTTCTGGAAGAGAAGCCCAGAGTGGGAGAGGAAGGCACAGAAAGGTTCTGTCTGACTGTGGGCTCCACTTTCCTCTGCACACAAGTGGCCAGATGAACAAGATCCCTTCGAGGGCACTTTGGAGGCTGAGCTGTGCCCTCACCAGACTTTTTTGCTTGACCCCGTGTATCTTCCTCACTACCACCCACACCAGGCTTTTGTAGAGGACCCTATGTGTCCTCCTCAATGCTGTGGTTGTCCTGGTCTCTCAGGTGACTGTGTCAATGTTTCCTGTAGGATGGGGCTGACATCAATTCCCAGGTATCTTCCTCGTCTCCTGTGTCATCCACTGTACCCAGAACTCACAACCTCCTAATGGTCCCTTCTCCCTGGCCTTTCCAGTCCTCCTCAATATAGCCACATTCATTCTCCTAATGCTAATTTCTACACAGTCTTTGCCCCAAGTAGTTGCAATAATCTGTAAAGCAATGGGCTGTAACAAGGTCTCTATAACTACACTCACACCAGCTTCCTGGATGCCCCTCCTCATGGATGCCCTTGCCCATGTACATACACAGCTCTTGTTTAGTGAGAAGGAAGTGTCTATTGACACCTAGAAATGTCCCACAGACTCCTATCTTTGTGCCTCTGTCCTCCCCTTTCCCACCTGACATACCTCCCACATATAGTGTGCGAATCTAAGTCCATCCCAGCCTTTCACGTTTCCTTCTTGCTTGAACCTTCCAGGCCCATCGAGAGGCCTGGTTACCGTTTGTCGCCTGCACTGTCTACGCACTCTCGGTGACCAGAAGTCAGGTAGATGATGGCATCCCCATTCCACAGGAGCAGGAACTTCCTGAAGAACTGAAAGACCCATCTCCCTTCTTCACAGCAGTGTGTCCCCAGCCCAGCTGGCACTTCTGCCATTGCCCCTTCAATGACAGAGGGACCAGGGTGCTGGAAACAAGAAGGGGAAGTAGACGGAGAAAGAGGAGAGGCCATATTGGGATGTCGTTCACGCTTGGTCCAAAGACCCCGAGAAAAAGGGACTTTCCAGTCAGCTAGGAAAATCAAACAAAGCCACAATGGAGCCAGCTGGAAGAAGAACCTAGCCCAGCACCCACCACACAACCAGCCTGAACAGAGTGGCCTCGGGAACATAGCTCTGTCATCATGCAGTGGAAACCTGAGGGGGCAGTGTTGCTAGCATCCTGGGAGGGGGAGTCCTCTTTGTGTATTTCTATGTTATCAGCTTGGGGAGGCCTACACCACTTGCCAGACCTTACAGGCAAGCACAGCAGCCAGGCCTTTAAAACAGGGCGCCTTTGTCCACGACTGACACCCTGGCCTAGAGCCCAGCTCGGCTTCAGGGGAGGATTTAGGTCACAAGAAAAATGGGGGGTGGGGATTGCAGTGGCGGTGGCTACAGCCTTAGAAATCTGTCTCTCTAAAGATGGGGGAGGCATGCCACCTCTTTCCAGGGTCAAACCCTTGCCCTCGATGGGATTGGCTGCCCTTGCTTTGCATTGCTCTGTCATTGAGGATATAGTATTGTCTGGCCTCCTCGGCCTCTTTTAAAAAGTTACTTGGCAAATTCCCACCCTGCTGGAACCTCTCCAATCTGTCCACTCTGCTAAGCTGTTACCTCTTCTAGCCAGCTCGAAACAGCATGTCTTGCCCAAGCCCTGATCAATAAAAAAGACCCGTGCAAAGATGAATGGGAAGCCCTTGGAATCTTCCAGCACAGCATGGAGTTACCAAGGCCACAAGCTAGGAGATTTCCAAAGTGAACTTCTCAGACAAGGACGATGTCCTGGCCTGCTGAGACTCTCAGGCTGCCTAGGAGAGGGATAGTAAAGAGACTAAAGAGACATCTTGAAGAAAGACCCATTCACGGCCTGCTGCAGCCTCTCCACTTCAACCGCCCTCTCTAAACTGCTCACTTTCCTGAAGCTTAGCCAGAAAACCTGCCTCCTTGGTGCATGTTTATAAACTTTGGCAAATAATTTTCCATCCCTGTCTCTTTCATGAGAAGAACTGTCAGCTCACTCAGGCCTGGCCCTGAGCTAATGAACTTTCTCCTTCCTGTTGGCTTTGCTCGCCATCTTCTGGACAAAGGCAGTAATACTGCCAAGGAAGCAATGGGTCCAGGCTCAGAGCAAATCTGCAGCCATTCCTGAACACCAGGAAAGCAATAAAGAGCGTCGTTTTCTACAGCAAAGATGCCGTTCAACTGCACACTGCTTTTCTTTTGAGAAATCGTTTCCAGGGTCCCTTGCCTTACTTGTCACTTAACTGGCGTGTGGCTGAGCACCTGCTCCATGCCAGATGCCAGATACTGTGGTGGGCACAAATCCCATGGTCCCTGACCCAAAAAAAGCCTAAAGTCTAGAGTCAAGCATATGAGCCAAGACATACTTGAAGATATCCATGCAGCAGAATGAAATGTCACTGGCTCCAAGTCCCCAAAGAGGAAATTTGCTTGGAACAAGGGAAAATCGCCAGAGGAGACAGCAAAGCTGACGTCTACTGGGGGTGGCAGAACAAGAAAGGGTAGAAACATCTCGTTACTATCATACCGAATCGAAAATCTCTCACTGCTCCTTCATGGCCATAGATCTGGTGACAGTTAGGAAGGGGTCACCAGAAGGCTTTGGGGGTCATCGGAAAGACGTGGGAGAGGAGCGGAATGTGATAGCAGAGGCCTAGAACCCTAGCCATAAGGAGGTAGAGCCAGGAGGACCTGGAGTCCAAGGGCAGCCTTGGCTATATGACAAGTTCAAGGCCATCCTGGACTATATGAGACTCTGCTTCACAATAAAACAAAGAGGGGAAGGGAGAAAAGAGATATAAGGAGATGGACGTTGTGGGCCTTTTTTTCAAGACAACTCCTCAGAACCTGTGGGTTCATCAGCTCAATCTACATGTGTGAAACAGAACTGAGGGTGAAAGGGGGCAAAAAAGGTAAAAAAAAAAAAAAATCAGAACTCAAAGCCAAACAGCTTTGGTTTTGAATCTCCACTCTGGTAGTTAACAGCTGTGTGCCATGACAAATTACTTAGCCACTTTGAGCCACAATACCCGCAAGGATGACCATAGCGGTTCCTTGGGGAAATAAAAACATGGTCACATGTGAGCTTCTGTAAATGCTTGATAGTGGTGGCATCAGGGCAAAATGCCAAGGTCCCAGCTGTTGTGCCCAGAGAATTCCCCAATGCTTCTTGGTCATCTTCCAAACTGCCTGGGAGATACTGAAAACATTTGCTTATCCAGAACCGAGTACATCTGGTCTACCTCCTGTTAACGTTCATTGTCCTTTCAAAACCTGCAGAGACCGTGACCTGAGGCCATCAAAGGAGCAAGTGGAAGTAAATGTCAGAGCCCCTCGGAGTAAGGTCAGGAATTCACAGTGGCCTCTGAAGATTAAAGCCTCAATTTTATCTTACTCTCATGATTCCAGTATGAGAAAAGCAGGTTCCCCGTGGGCTCTGGGGACACCAGTTCTCAGGCATAGTACGCAGGCATAGGGAAAATAAGTCTTGAATCCAAGAACTTTGGAGACATCTGCATAAGCCAAGGTGTTCCCTTTCATGTACCGCTGGATTCCGTGGGTCCACCTTCTATCACTGTGAACTGTGAGCATTATTATCGAGCATCAACATGGCAGGAGGGAACCTCCAAAACACAGGTGACCAGAGACACCTGAGCCTTGGGTGACATCCCTTTGGGACTGGCTTCCTGAGAAATGCCCTCTGGGCTTGATATCTGAAAGCAAAGTCAAGAAGAAACTCCTATTAATACGGGGAAGCCCAAGTACTCATTCCACCCTTGTCAATGTGAGCCTTTGCTTATTTCCTTGAGATGGGGTCTCCAGTAGCCCAGGCTGGTCCCAAACTCGCTATGCAGATGAAGATGACTTTGAAGTCCTGATTCTCTTGGCTCTGCCCACCCTATCCACCAAGTGCTGGATTATAGGCATGCCCCACCATGCCTGGCTTAGCATAAGCTATTTGGATCCCACCAGCAAGCAAAGGCAGCGCCAAACTGGCCTACAGACAACACCAACCGGGCTGTTTAGGGCTTGTAGACACAAGCATCGATCTGAGAAGCCTTCCTCTAACTCCAGCTCACCACCACCACCCCCTTCTACCTCTGCAGCTAAAATGCTATCATTTGGCTAAGAGGCCTTGGTTCTAGTGCAAACAAGTACCCGTGGGAAGTGTTGTGCTTGCATTATTGTCGGCCATCTCCATGACTTTGTGTGTTTCAGTCCGTAGACCCGATCTCCTTGCTTTCCTAACAAGGACATCAGAGCTGGGTCTGGGCCATGCAGTCTGAAGGACAGCACAGGGCCAGAGCTGACAAAGAAGAAACACAGGCTGGGTGCTTGTAGCAGGGCCAAAATCAGACTCCGTGGAATCTTAGAAAAGTCCAAACAGGCCTGGGAGGTGACCCCTCACCACGCCATCTTTCTCTGTGTGTTCAGCTAACCTCGGGAGACCCCAGCCCATCCAGGGCCCTCTAAGCCACCTGCAGGCATTGAGGGGCACAGGTGGCTTTGGGCTACATTCTCACTTGCTATGCCAGTTTCAAGGGCTGTGTACTTGTGCCTTCTCCTACCTTATTTGTTAAGCCCCACCGTCTGCCTCCTTCCTGTGTGTTCTTTTTTCCCTGCCACTTCCAATCCCCAACTCTTAGACCTTCATTCCTTGTAGGGCCAGAGATCCCTCTCCACCCAAACCCAAAAGCATAGCCGGGTGTGTGCTGCCACAGCTCAACACCCCTCCTGCAGGCTGGAAGGAGACTCCAGGGGCCATTTCCACAAGGCTGTTGGTGCTACTACTGGCTGCTTCCTGTTGATGTCCCTGAAATTAAATGCCCATGGCTCCATTCACTTCAGCCCGTCAGTCCAGCACCCCGGTATTCCCGATGGCAGCCTGTGGTTCTCCTCCCTACACACAGACCTCCACAAATATGGGGCCACAGATTTGGATTACCAACAGGCATTCTCTGGAACTGAAACCATTTCCCAAGGATCTGTGGGTTCAGCTTCTTTGCAGGTGATCAGATCATCCTGCCATGAATCCCTGGCAAAACTGAGCTACGGCTCAACAAAGACTGGCCACAAGGGGGCAGAATTGGCCCACATGATCGTAGAGTTGCGCTCATGCTCCATGCCCAAGGCGAAGAGGAATCTGAGAGCAAGGATGGAATGGAGTTCTTGGTGCTGGAAAGGGACACCGGGTGAGACAGCTTTTTAAGGAAAGATCCCCTCGTTGTTAAGCTTATCTAGATCGGCCCCTGGAACCAAGAAAACTCGTTCTGAAAGGTCAGTGAAGAGTTGGGCCCACCATTGCAATCGGGCTTGCATGTGACAAGTTAGAAACAGCAAAGACTACAAGAAACAGCATCAGCTTCAATGCCCACGCAGCCCCAGGGTGCTCAGTGACCTACCTGCCACGCTCTTGGCCTGGCTGGTGGCAAGCTGTACCGGGCACAGCGACACCCACTGTGTTTGATAGGCCTGTCCTCTGACCACAAGCAAGTAATGGGGACACTGTGCACTCAGGCTGGAAGGAATCCAGGTTCTTCCACCTAAGTGCTGAGATCCAGGCTCCTGGCATAGATTCTTTCTTTAACATTTCTCTCTGAGGGGTCCTTTCTCCATCCTTTGGAAGCACCAAGCTGGCTAAAGCACAGGACTCCTTCACTCAGGTTTTTCTGGGGTCCCCATAAATGGGCTCTGCTATCATAAACCCAATATATAAAAAATTAACTGGGGTCCTATAAGCATGCATTGGGATGAAATAGCTTTGTTAAATCATGCAAAGTTCCTGTAAAGAGCTGGATGTTAGTTCCAGCACTCGAGAAGATGAGGCAAGAAAACCATACACTCGAGGCTAGCCTCAATCATACGGGGGTGCCCTCTCTCCAAAGCATATATAAGTACGGCTGGGAAGATGATTCAGTCAATAAAGTGGTTGTTGGCCAAGCATAAGGCCCTGAGTGTGAATCTCCTCAGCACGCATGTAAAAAGCAAGCAAGCCAGGTAACTTGTGCCCATAATCACAGTATTGGGGAAGTGAGGACAGGAAGATGTCTGGGACCCGCTGGCCAGCTAGAATTACTGAACTGGTAAGTGANAAACACGAACAAAACACAAAAAACAGACCAAAGCGAGAGAAAGAGAAAAAAACAGAACGACAAACCAACAGAGAAAAAAAGAGAGAGAGAGAGAGAGAGAGAGAGAGAGAGAGAGAGAGAGAGAGAGAGAGAGAGAGAGCAATAAAGAACACTTTTCATTCACCTCTGGTCTCTACACACATATACAAACATGTATACATTCACACATTATACAAGCAAACTAAAATTTCTTTAAATAGCAAAAATCACACACCTATCACTGTTGCCCAAGCCTTTAAAATCAAACTGAAGATGTCAAGGTGAGGGGCGGAAGGGAGAAAGTGGCTTACAAAGCAGGACCTCTGGTTCTCCTTGGGGTGTCCAGACCCAAGGTGGGGGTATGGCTCCGTGACCCTTTGGTCTGCCTGCCCATGTCACATTTACCACTCAGTATTCTATCTGGGCCACTAGCTGAACAGCCCCTTTACTGGCACCTGCTATGAACAAGGCTGTGACCACAGCAGTATCTTATCCAGCTAGAAAAGTGAAAAGATCCTTTTATGGGGAGCAGCCAGAGACAACCCCAGGAGTGCTTTCTGGGCTGAGCAATGTCTGCCTGTGTGGGCAGGGACACAGGCCATATATGTGTGTTTAGGGAGCACGAAGCCAAGAGGCGCCTCCTCTCTCTAGTGCGGCTTCATACTCCACAGAGAGAGTTGCACGTGGTGATCCTTGCTATTACTCTACCAGGGTCAGGGCCGTGGAAGGTTTTTGGTGACTTCTCAAAGGCAGGTCAGCGAGGCAGGTGTTCAACTGACTTGTCCTTCATTGCCCCTCTTGGGATCTGAGTGAACAATCCCTGTACTGTGTCTGTTGCGTGTGATTCTAAACTGTGTCTGCAGAGGGCGAAGCTGAGCCATCACTGGACCAGTAGCTCTGTTTTCTGATTCCAGGGTACCTTTCTTAACAAGTGCTACAGTGCTTGACCCCAGTGCCAAACCCTTTGGCCGCTGTGCCACTCTAGAGTTTCAGTAGCGGGGGCTAGGCCCCCAGCTGAGATTTTTCTGCAGTGACCCATCTCCGGGGCGACTTCCCCTTGAGTTTTGTTGGCAATCTTGCAATTTTGACCCCCTTTGACCTTGACCTCAGTGACTCGGCCACACCCTCTCCTGCAAAGTTTGAATCTCAGCCTCTAGGAGCCTCTCACAGCCTCTCCTTCTCTGTAGTGATGTGGGGGAGGGGTGAGAGTGGCTATGTGTATAGTGTGTGAGTGTGGTTGTGTGTGGTATGTGCGTTTTGTGTATGCGGTGTGTGTGTATGCTGTGTGCTGTGTATTCTGAGTGTGCATGTGTGTGGTATGTGTGTGGCATGAGTAGGTGTGGGTGGTATGGGTGTCTTGTGTGGTGTGTGTGTGTGGTGTATACATGCATGCGGGTCCATGTTTTTGTATAGAAACCAGAGGTTGAGGTCTTTCCAAATCACTCTCCACCTTACTTTGTGTGATGGGAAATCTTCCTCAATCTAGAACTCAGCTAGACCGGCTGTGAAATACAGAGATCCACCTCTCTCTATCTGCCCAGTGCTGGAATTACAGACATGCACCACCACACCTAGATTTTACGCAGTTGCTGGGGACTCGAACTCCAATTTTCATGCATTTGCAGCAAGCGCCTTCCCATCATCGTGTCCCGGCCATCTCCCTAACCTCACTTTTCTGAAATGTAAAGTTTTTTTAAAAAAAAAAAAAATATGTATGCTTGAGTGCCTACAAGTATGTATGTGTACCTTGTGTATGTGTGCCTGGTGCCAGGAAGGCCAGAAGGGGATGTCGGCATCTCTGGAATTGGAGTTGCCCCCAATTAATAGGTTATGAGCCTCTGTGTGAGTGTTAGGAACCAAACCCGGGTCCTCAGTAAGAACAGCAAGTGCTCCAGTAGGTGGTGGTGGCGCACGCCTTTAATCCCAGCACTCAGGAGGCACAGGCAGGCCGATCTCCATGAGTTTGAAGCCAGCCTAGTCTACAGAGTGAGTTTCAGGCAGCAGGACTGCTGTATAGAGAAACCTTGTCTAGGAAAACCAAACCAAACCAAACGAAAAAGAACATCAGTGCTCTTAATCACTGCGCCATCTCTCCAGACCCTACCTTCTTTGTTCCCTGTATTTCTCAACCTGCTGTAACTACTAATCCTTTGTATCTCCTTCCCTCACTGCTTCCTGTCTCCTAGCTGGTTACAGTGGTTAGAACACTCCCACACAGCCTACGGGACTCCTGGATGCTGCCGGCACACCCTTGCCTCCCTCCAATTCCGTGTGTCTTCCCTCACTTCCGTGCGTCTTCCCTCACTTCCGTGTGTCTTCCCTCACTTCCGTGCGTCTTCCCTCACTTCCGTGCGTCTTCCTCCACTTCCAGGCGTCTTCCTCCACTTCCGTGCATTTTCCTCCACTTCTGGGCGTCTTCCTCCACTTCTGGGCATCTTCCTCCACTTCCGGGCATCTTCCTCCACTTCCGGGCGTCTTCCCTCACTTCCCTGCGTCTTCCTCCACTTCCTTGTGTCTTCCCCCATATTCTCAGAGCATCTTTATAGTCACTTCCTCTCCTGAGTATCCGTGTACCAGCAGGGTTGGATTAAGAAAACAGAAATCACTCCAAGTACTTCAAGTCGGAAGAGATTTAAGACAGGGACATTCGTGGTGACGTCCTGGTTTCTTCCTAGCTGTGTAGCTGTGGCCAGGTAGCTGAGCCTCCCCCGTAATACAGTTTCTACCTCTAGAGAAATAGCGTTAGTCCTAACTTACAAGCTGTTCTGAAACTTATGTACACTACACCATGGAAAACATTTCCGTGTCTGGCATATAGTTGGTGCCCAACAGCCACAAGCTATTGTTATGGTTACCATTCTAACCCTCTAAACCACTCCAGCAACCTGAGGACGGTGTCTCAATGTTGCCAAGTTCAGAATTGAGGAGCCAGGAAGGGGAGGGGCTGCTTCAACAGCGCGATGTCATCTCAGACTGAAGAGCAGACTAGATGAGGTTGAGGGGTGTGTGGGTCCCATAGGACAAAGTGCTTCTAAGGCTCCCTGTTCTTCACGTCCTCATCCTGACCTCTTCACCTGCACTGAGCAGATCTCACTCCTCTGGGCACACTTTGAAATTTTAATTAAAATATAATATATGCACATTTTTAAAAGTCAGAATACAAATAGCATAGTTAACAAGAAAATAAGCCTGGTTCCTCAGCTCTCTCACCTCAGAACAGCCATTGGGAAGCGGTTCCTCTAGAGTCTTTTCAGACTTGTTCTTGACAGGTATGGTGAACTCAGTGTATTTTCACATTTTAGTGCGTATAGGGCTGCTGTTTTGCTTTTCTAAATCATCTCTCTCTGAGGACAAGATACTGGTGTAAATGAAGTTACCATCATTTTTTTTCATATTGTTCTTTAAAATACCTGCTTTGTTTGTTTTATTGAGATGGCATCTCATGTAAGCCAGGCTGGTGCTGAATTCTCAGTCATCTTGCCTCAGCCTCCGAACTGCTAAGATTCCAGGCCTGCGCTACTACCCCAGATAGCAGTTTGGACATCCATGCGACGGTGGCTATTTAATCAGCTCCTTCTGATGACATTTAAGTGGCTCCCAGTCTTGCTGCTACAAATACGCTTGTAAAAATTCTCTACGATACACCAGCTTTTTTTTTTATGATGCAAAAAACATCTGGTGTCTTCGAGCTGAAACCCCCAAAGATCACCTTTATGGTCTTGTATTGAAACAGGGCAGAGAAAGGAAGGTCTGCATTCTAGCCCGGGCTCAGACCCCCCACCACTCTGCATGCCCCAGCTTCCCTGCATATCAGGCCATGGTAACTGCACCTGCCTTGCGCTGCCTCATGGGGGGGGTACATCCTGAGACTCAAATGTGCGTGAAATCTCAAGAGTGCTGTCCTCACACATCAAAGTCTTTGCCAAACCTGTAATTGATGCATGTTTTGTGGTGTGCCCTCCATTTCCAGTGTACTGCTTGCCCCGCCCCTTGAAAGAGCAACTGTCCACCTGCAGCTCCTGCTGCTTGGCAACCTAAGGCTGCCGCATGCTTTGCATCTGTCCGTTTCCCCACACCGCAGATGGAACTGAGCTGGGCACCTTCTGTGAGGCTGTCCAGCGACTACAGTGCAAGGCCCTGCATCTGTAACCATATCCAGGTTACCCTGAGTCTCACCCTTGGAACAATTTACTAGGCAAATCACACGTGACTTAGGACAAACAAGAAGGCAGAGAGAGTGGCCATATGGTCAGGACCCTGACGGACCACTTGCAGTTGATGTCATTAGTAAGATGACTCAGAAAGGAGCAGAAACCTGCACATCCTAGCTGTGAAACAGTTTTAAAATGGGCAAGACTGGCGTAAGAAGACCACACAGGAGCAGAGACCCGCCCCCAAATCAGCCAAGTCGTAGTGACAGTGAAACACAAGCAAGGGGCTCAGGACTGCCTTGAACCCATCACTATCCCTACGAGGCCAGGTCATCCCAAGCCTTGCTGCTGGGCCTGTGTGATGCCATGAAGGCAGGAACGGGGCATCAGATCCTCTGCAGCTGGAGTTACAGGCAATTGTGTGCTGCCCGACATGAGTGCAGGGCATGAAACTCGGGTCCTCTGCAAAAGCAGAAGGCACCCTTAACCACTGAGCCACCTCTCCATCTCCAAAACGGTCACTTTTAATCTCTTATTTCACTCCATAAAAAAGCACTTATCGTCACCACCACCACCACCACCATCATCATCATCATTACAGTAATCATGGTGGCAGTCATCTGCTTAGCCCCTTGTGGAATGCGCCACCCCATTTTCCTATTAGTGCTGTACTGTACAGGCGGCTCTGTCACTTTTCCCCATCCATAAATGAGGGCACTGCACCCCAGATACATTACTACCAACTGCCACCCTGCTGGCCATGCAAACAAAGCTAGAGTTGGAATGTAGCACTTTCTCCTGTAACGTGACCCTGACTCTGCCTACTGAAAGTGTTTTGTTAAAGTTTTAATAAAACCAAAGACCACAAAGTATATTTCCCAGCCTTCCAGAATCTTCACCTCCTCCTCCTTCACTACCCATAGTAGTCATTGGAATGTATAGCTCCAGTTGCATTCATTTTCTAGTGATTCTACAGCAGGCTCCCATGGGTGGGGTGGCTCAGTCGACTAATATTTACATTCTTGGTGTTCCAGAAGCTAGACATTAGGATCAAAGCATCGGCAGGCTCAGTTTTTCCAAAATCACTGGGACAGAAGGCTCCGATCCAAATCTATAACTGTTAATTTTACATGTCAACTTGACCAGGCCCCGGGTGCCTAGTATTGCGTTAGGCGTTATTTACTGGCATATCTTTGAGGGCATTTATAGAGGACACCAGCCTTTAAGGAAATGGAGTAAGAAAAGCAGACTGCCACCCCCAGTGGGAGTGGGCCTCATCCAATCCACCGACTCTTCAATGAAATAAAATGGAAGGTGGAAGGTGGCTGGTTGTATTACGGCATCCTAGGTCTTCTGCCCTTGCACTAGGGCACCAGGTCTTTGGACTCAGCCTAGCGGTAACAGCTGGCAGTGCCAGCCTGGTGTAGGAGGATCTTCTTTCTATGTGTTGCTTTCATTGGTCAAATAAAGAAACTGCCTTGGCTTTTTGATAGGGCAGAATTTAGATAGATGGAGTAGACCGAACAGAATGCTGGGAGAAAGACAGCAGAGTCAGACAGACGCCATGCTTCTCCTGCCCAAGACGGACGTTGGTTAGACTCATGCCGGTAAGCCATAGTCAAGTGATGATACAGATTATTAGAAATGGGTTGAAACAAGATGTGAGAGTTAGCCAATAAGAGACTAGAAATAATGGGCCAGGCAGCAATTTAATTAATACAACTTCCGCGTAATTATTTCGGGTGTAAACTAGCCAGGTGGCTGGGCACCGGGAACACAGCCTGCCGCTCCTTTTACAACACCAGCCTTTGTGGGTCTTCAGTTTCCAGACAGGAGACTAAGGACCTTTTCAGTCTCTATAATTATGTGAGCTAATTCTCATGTTCCTTTTCCCATGTCTCGTACTGGTTCTGTTTCTCTGGGGAACCCAACACAAGGCTCCCCTCTTGTGCTGTGCCTGCATCATTTTCCCTCCATACTTGTCGGTGCGCTTATCTTCTAAAGACATTAGTCACACTGGATTAGGATCCATTGCAATGACATCATTGCTATGAAGATCCCGTCTCCAAATAAAGTCACATTCTGAGGTCCTGAGGAGCATTCAGCATAGAACTCGGGGAGGAGAAAACCGATCCATCCCAATATAATCTGCATTTAAAAGGCAAATTTAAGGGACTGGAATTCATACAATAGGCTTCTAGCACCAACAACTGACATTCCAGTTTTCAAAGCAGCCTTGGGGTAAGAAAGGCCCAATCTTCACTGAGTTTTGTCTTTTAATTTTTTATTACATATATTTATTTGGGGTTATATGGTATACACATATTCCATAGGAAACACATAGGGAGTCAGTTTTCTCTCTCTCTCTCTCTCTCTCTCTCTCTCTCTCTCTCTCTCTCTCTCTCTCTTTCTCTTTCCCTTCAACCATGTGGATCTCAGGGATCAAATTCAGGTTACTGGATCTTGCTAGCAGGCAACTCCACAGGCTGAACTACCTTGCTGCCCCCAACCTGCCATTCTTGCCAATGGCTCCTCAATGGTGTGACAGCCTCTAACCAAAAGTGCCCTAGCAACTGGTAGAATGTGGCTATTATGAGGATAAGGGATTATGATGGTCACCAGAACTTGGTGAAGCCAAATGTTGCTGTCTCAAAATATGTCCTCTGGCCCTAGTTGGCAGCACTGTGGTTATCTGGATGGCAACAGAGGACAGAGAGATGATGGGAGCACGCGGGGCAGGAGAAAGTTGCCCCACCCTCTCCAAGGTGGCACCTGGTGACAACATGCCCGAAGGGAAGTCAAAGGCCTCTTTGGTAAGAGGATGCCTCTCTTGATTGCCCTAGACATTCCATGGGGCGGGGGCGGGGCGGGGCACTCTAAGCTTTACAGTCTAAGGCATTACTATGAGATTCAGATGCCAAGAAGAGCAGGACTGGGTCCCATCCCCATAGTTGGTACCCAGTTGCCTCCAGGAACTAGCAACCCTTTGTGGGATTGTAATGTTCCACGAAACTGTCTTATCTCTCTATCTGAGACCCTTCCTTCTCTCTGTGGCTGGGTCACACACAAATACATATACATGTGTTGACTGGTTCTCTCAACACAGACCCTAGGATTCTTCCACCCTTGAGTCCCTGAAAGGCCTCTTGCCTAACAGTTAGGTAAAATGTGGGAAATATGAAAGTGGCCTCCCTGGTGATAAGAACTGCTACCTAAGCAGATGCCCTCCTCACCTATCAATGCCTTCAATTACAACTTTAGGGACCACGCCTTCGTGGCAGTGTGCTTTCTGTTCTTGAGTCTCTAACTACACACTCTTTGTTTTTAGGGTTTTTGTTTTGCTTTGTTTTCCAAGACAGGATTTCTTTGTGTAACAGCCCTGGCTGTCCTGGAACTCACTCTGAAGACCAGGCTGGCCTTGAACTCAGAGAGATCTGCCTGCCTCTGCCTCCCAAGAGCTGGGTGGGATTAAAGGTGTGCACCCCATTCCCTAGCCTAGATACTCTTTGTAACACACCCCAGGCTAACTGAGGCTTCGAGCTGAGGATGTGGTTTTAGGGAGCCCCACACTGACTCCACCATCATCCCACCCCTTCTTTCCCATCCTAGGATGCAGAACCCCTAAAGTTAGAACTGCCCATCCTGGAAGAGAATGAAACCTGTGAAGACAGAGATTGCCCAGGGACCCCTAAGTTACTGTCCCCAAAGTCTGGCCATACCACCAAGGGTCAGGCTGGCGACGGACCTGGACAGGAACCCATGGAGCTGCCCCCGCCCCTGGAGACAGAACACCACAATGCGATGGAACTGGAGAAGGTGCGCATGGAGTTTGAGCTGACACGCCTGAAGTATCTGCACCAGGAGAATGAGCGGCAGAGGCACCATGAGGAGGTGATGGAGCAGCTGCAGCAGCAGCAGCAGCAGCAGGCTTTGCCTCGCCAGGTAGCAGAGTAGTGCTAAGGGGCCAAGGGCCATCCCCGTGGACCCTAGCAAGACAGACCTTGCTGTATCTGTTTGGCTATGCGCCTTGCCTGCCAGCCCCAGGTCTGGCTGAGAGGTGGTGAGCATCCTCGTAGCTGCCTCCAGCCCCTGGTGCCTTGAGTCAGTTTGCAGGGTGCTCTGAGATCACGTCCCGTGTGGTTAACTCTGTTAGGGCTTCCACGTTAAAGGATATTCAAGTCTCCAAAGAGAGCTGAGAGCAGGAGATACCCTGAAACCACATCCTCTACCCAGCACCGCTTTTACCAGTCTGTGTCCGATACTCACACCACGACTGGTCTTCCACCACTTGTCTTTCTCTCAAGATGCAGTAGTAGACCCAGCAGCCCTCATTCATCTGACCACGGGATGCCAACAGAACCATCACCTCCCTTTCAGATCTGAGCTTTCTCTGTTGAACACTCTACCTGATAACCACTAATGCAATGCTGTTTTCACGAGAAATGTGTATTCAACCCCTTCTCAGCCCGTCCTAGCCCTGAATGGGGACAAGAGTGCTCATCTGAGCCATGGGGATCTAGCTCAGCAGGTAGAGCACTTGGCCTGCATGCCTGAAGCCCTGAGTTCAGTCTCCAGCACCAAATAAACCACATGTGGGGCCTCTAGTATTCCAGCACTCCGGAAGTGAGGCAGAATGATCACTTCAAGGTGATATAACAAGTTTGAAGCTAGTCTGGGCTATGCGAATCCTTGTTTCAAAGGACACGATGAGATGAGATGAAGTGTCATGTGAGGTACTTATCACTGTGACCAGACCATTCTAAGCACTTCATGGTGAATGATCTCACCACTTCCAAGTGGTGCTTCCTGCTCTCTAAAGTCATGGGTTCCGGGTAAAAACCCCGGCTCTAGCGCTTTAGTTAACCACTTAACCTTGAACACATTACTAATCCCCCTTGAACTTGCTCAACACTAAAGTCAAACCTATCTCATGGGGTCATTGTGAAGCCGTAAGTGAGCGAGCGTACACAAGCCGCTTTGCAATGAGCAAGCGCATTAGGAAAGCGCTCAATAATGGTTGGCTGCTAGCATTTTTATGAACTCATACAGTTCCCTTCTTGACCCTCACGCAGCAGCTCTGCTCACCACTTCTCGGTTTTACTGGGATGTGATTTATTAGCTAAGCTTCCCAGCTCTGAGTCATCCTCTGTTCTGAGAAGCTTGTCCTCATCTAAGTCATTGCTATCACTGTTGAGAAGGAGCTGACCCAAAGGGAATCCCACTGCAAGATCCCACCACAGGTTATCGGGTGCCATCAATCAACACTGTGCCGGTACATTCTCCCCAGCTCACATTTCCACAGCTTGCCCAAGAAAGCTGCCCTGAGTCCCATGTTGAATGGCTTCCCAGAATAAGGTGTTACATTGGCCCAACGACTGGCCAATTCTTTAAAGAGAAAATGGGTTTCTATGACATGACTTGTTCTCAGTGAACACGTGCTGGCTTCCTAATTATTTTTTCTTGCTCACAAGACACCTGCTTAAGTGTCCATTGGATGATATTAGTGAGCCAAGTCAAGCTTATTGAATGGGATACATATTTTTCTCTCCTATGTAGAAAACATTTGCCTTTCTCTGGAATTCACACACACTCGATATTTTCCAATTCTTGTACATTCTCAGATTTTTCTCAATGTCCAAGGATGAAATAGTTGTAAATTTGAACCAGAAACTATTTAAATCAGGCATGCTATTTGTGAGAGTTTCTTATCTGGTTGCTGTGACAGACGCCCTGACAAACACAGCTGAAGGAAGGGTCGGTTTGAGCTCATGGCTCCAGGGAGGAGCCCTAGGAGGCTGGTCCCTCTGCTTAGGTCAGGACCGGGGCTCAGATAACCTTTTCACTCTGTCCAGGACTCCAACCCATGGGAGCCTACTCACAGTTGGGTGGGAAGTCCCATCTCAGTAGGCCTAACCTAGAAGACCTCACAGGCATGTCTAAAGGTACTGCCCTAGGCACTTCCAGGTCCTGTCCAGGTGACAGGGAAAATTAGCGATCACAGTGGTGGGCCCATCCCTCCTGCTTATTTCTCTCTTTTTAGTGGGAAGAATGCCTCTCCTTGCTGGGTGACATGAAAATCCTTATCATAAAGTTCTCTGGTTCTTTTATTAATTTTTAAGATTTATATAATTATTCATTTAGAAGAGGGCATCAGATCTCATTACAACTACCTTGTGGAATTGAACTCAGAACCTCTGCAAGAGCAACCGGACTCTTAACCGCTGAGCCATCTCTCCAGCCCAAAAGTCCTCTACTTCTTAAAAGATAGGCCATGGGCAGTGTCTTGAAAAGCTTAACGGGTATGATATATGTATATACGTACATGTTTATGTATATATGTGTGTTCATATATATAATATAAGCAAGATGGTTCACTATCAGTAAATTATATATAAACATTTTATATATAAACTCATGTATATGAAAATTGTATAAACACACACATATATACATATAATATGAACAAGACAGAGTTCACTGTATCAGCATATTACATATGTACATACATATATATGAGCATTACATATAAACACACACACATATATATATGCACACACATATACCCACACATCATAACTTCCTTCCGTCCTCATTTCAGGCTAAACACATGCAGGCTGCAGAGTGTGGCAGAGGTCATGGCACAGAGCCCCAGCCTACAGAGCACTAGCCTGCCTAGAGAACACTGAATTTCCTCCTCCGGTCTCCTGCCTTCCTTGCTGTTCACCTTAGAGACAGCAGAGTTGGAAGCATTTCCCATCCCTTTAGTTTTATGTCTTGATATCATTGCTTTCTCACTTCTGTGGCTGTTTCCAGCCATGATGTATCTAAGGCCTGGGCCCTTGGGAATCGCTTTAAAGTGTTTTCCTTATGGAAAACAAAAACTGGGGGGGGGCTTGATTATGGAGGCTTCCATAGTTTTCTTTTTCTAAGTGGTTGAAAGGAAAGGGAAGACAAAGATGAACGGATGGATAAAGAAATTCAATAATACTGAATATATCTAAACTAATATTTCTCACTAGTTTAGGGCATCTTGGCCTTTGCCATTTAGCTGTTAAAATATGGCATCTTTAAAAGTATTGTGGAGCAGAAACCATGGCAAATTCTTGAACTCAGACCAGAATATTTATATTGGCTTCTGCCTCACACACCCATGACAAAACAGGGTCTGACTCTAGTTACTGACTTCAGAAAAGAGCGACTTACAGTCAGACCCATCCGGAAACCCAACTTCTGCAGGTTCAGGGAGCCTGGAACTCTGGCCACCTGCCCCAGGAGAGAGCAAATCCCACGGTGGAGGACCACATACTAACCATGTGACATGTGCCAAGACACAGGGAGTCTGAGATGCTCATTTGAGCTCAAAGGTGTGCCTTCAGAGTGCCACCGTCCCCAAAACTAGGCCATTAGGGGACAATATCCAAAGAATGTTGCTAAGAACCAGAGTCCAGATCTGGGAAACTTGGAGTCCTAGAGAACTTGTTCACATGGGTAACCCAGCTGGGCAAGACGGGGCAGAGGAAAGACAGCATTGGCCTGCTGCCCAGGGTCAGGAAAAATAAGGTTAACTCAAGATACAAAATGAATGAGATCTGTCTAGGTGACAGTGACCTCACTAGGATTGATTTTATCATTTCTCATTCTTCCTCGTGATTTTGGGAAGAGGGGTTATGACTCAGTGACCTCCTTGAGGTAACCGTCAGGGTCAGGACAGGTCTGAAGCTGTTTTCAGCAATGGTGTATCTAAGGCCTGGACCCGTGGGAATCGTTTCTAAAAGTGTTTTACTTGTGGTTCATTTACAAAATCTTAGGGGGGGGGCTTGAATATGGAGCCTTCCATAGTTTTCTTTTTCTAAGTGGTTGAAAGAAAAGGGGAGACAAAGATAAATGGGTGGATAAATAAATTCAATAATACTGAATACATCTAAACTAATATTTCTCACTAGCTCAGGGCATCTTGGCCTAAACATAGCTGGTGTGGCCAGCTATGCCGTCTTCTTTCCTCACAGTTCTCAGGAGGCCTCCAGGACCTCCTGCTCCCCCAGAACCAGTTCGCCATGTTCCTCTACTGCTTCATCTTCATCCACATCATCTACGTTGCCAAGGAGATGGTCTTCTTTCTCTTCTCCAAGCACTACCTGTTCTGCCTCGCAGCCATCTTGCTGTGTTTGATTAAAACCCTGTGGTCCTACTTCCAAGTGCCTTTGCGTCTTCCACCACTGGCAGGACTCCTCCCCGCCCACTGTAACCTGTCTGATGGCACAGCTGCCAGCTGCTGCCACCTGTGCGTGAAGACACCTGGCCAGGCCACTGCCTTCAGCCTGCTTCTCACCGTGACCAAGGGAGAAGTTCAGAAGTTAAAAGGTTGAGGTTGGGGTGGGGGTGTGGGGGGGTGGATCTTCAAGGATGGCCTTCAAAACCTTTCTAGAATCATCGTCACATGAGTGACCATGCTGGCTTGGATACCACCGCATCCACACATGCTCATACAGTTTGATTTTTTTCCCTTTAAATCATAAAGTTAAAGTGAGCTCCTCCCCCAACACAAATGTCCTTGTCTCAACTCCCAGAATCTTGAGAATGCTACATTAGCTCACAAAAGAGACAGTTTCTAAAGTTGTTAGTTCAGATCCTGTGTCCTGGCAGCCTTCACAAACTGAAGCTCACCACCTGTCCTCTACGGGTAAGTAGACAGTAATAAAATGCAGAAAATGGAGATTTATTCAATGTGACCACATTAGAAAGAGGGACGAATGAAGAGGTCCACCTTGGGGGTTCTAACACAAAGTTTAGACTTAAGTAGAGAGCCAGAGATGTGCATCAGTAAGCAGCCTGAGTGTGGCCCTGCCCATTGCTGTCTTTGCCAGTCTCCCCTGAAAGGTCTGGAGATGCTCAGAACTATATGAAGTCTCCTTCCAGGAGGCAAGCTCTCCTGTGGCGGCTCCAGCCTTCAGCTTTCTTCTCCCAATATGAGACTTCTGGGGAAATTTCAATTTCTTGACGTCTATTGTTTTGGTAATCTGACGGCCAAAATGGGGAGCACACATGCCTCTTGGTCTATCTTAGAATGTCTTTATTCCTGCCCACACAGTTACAATTCTGAGACACGTCCAAGACTCTTGACATGGGAACTGAGCCTGCATTATCCAGGTGGGCCCAATATCGTAACAGGGGTGGGAAGCCATCCTCAAGGTCAGAGTGATGCAAGGCCACAAGTCAAGGAATGGGGGGAAAGGCTGGAGAAATGGTGCAGTGGTTAGGAGCACTGGCTGCTCTTCCAGAGGACCCAGGTTCAATCCCAGCACCCATGTGGCAGTTCACAACTGTCTGCAACTCAGTTCCTGGGGATCCAACAACCCCATACAGACATTCACGCAGGCAAAACACCAATGCACATAAAAATTTAAAAAAAAACTGGGCAGTTTCTAGAGGCTGGAAACATTCAGTATATGAATTCTCTCCAGGGTCTCCAGAGAAAGGAATAGCCCTGTCAATGCAATTTAAACTTCTGAACTCCAGAACTGTAAAGGAAGAAAGCCCTTTTATTTTAAGCCACCAAGCCCACAGTTATTTGTTGCAGTTGCTACAGGGATCTCATAGGAGCCAAGACTCCGGGGCCTTCCGGCTGTGCAAACATGTCATTGTGGCAGCACATGCTGTCAAGGGCCATTCTGCGTTTGGCCTGAGCCTTCAGACAACTGATTAAAAGGAAGACACATTGGCATGCCGTTGCCACCCTGCTGTTAGGAAAAAAATAATAAGGGGCAACTCTGCAGGCACAAAGAAGTCCAATTAGGTCAAATCAAACCAAATTAAAATGCCCACAGTTTTATTAAATACGGGTGGCCGAGCGCATGGCGGGGAGACAGGAAAGGGGGGAGCACATGCAAACACGGAACCACGTGTTTCTCCTCTGGGAGCCCACTTAAATACCCTGTGGGAGTGGTCCTGACCCTTCCTGGGATTTGGAGTCCAGACCTATATACTCCCAGGCCAGGGGGCTGGGATGGATGCCAGGGACTGGGGCTATGCTCCAGACTTAACACCTGCCGCACACACCAAGGAGCTTGGGACAGGTTTCTAAGAACTGTGGGAAAGGGTACTCTAAAGCAGCCAGAGTCTCCCTTGGTAAGATAGGCATGAAAATAGAGCCACACACACCCCAGACCCAGAAAAGAGGAGAACCTGGAGGAAAGTCATCGTGGCTATTTTATGGGAAAATGCGAAGAACTAAAAATACCACATACATAACACACACATGCACATGTGCACATACACACACAGAGGTGCACAGACTCTCAAAAAGTAGATACAAACATGCTGACTTACAGAGATCAAGGTAAACAATTTCCTGCAGCAGGGCTGTTCACCAGTCTCCAAAGTAAACAGAAGCAAAATTGCAAGCTCTATACAACAAAGAAGAGGAGCTTAACCCCCTCCACACACACACACACACACACACACACACACACACACACACACACACACAGCAACTAATTCCCCCTTGCTGGCCCCAGCAGGGACTGTTACCTGCTCAGCTCCCAGCAGCCCAAGCAGCAGGATGGCCAGCTCTGGCACTGGGAGCCACATGAGGAGATAAACTGGCAAAGAGAGAGAGCCTGGATACAACACTCAGGGAGTCCCTACCCACTCTCTCTTCCCTGTCACAGGGGTGTGTCTTAAGAGGGGTGGAAATAAGTTCCGGCTGGCTGGGTTCTGTGAGTGACCCTCAATGAATCGGAGAAGACTGTCTTGGGACCACACTGTCAGGACGTATTAGCATGCCATTTTCCGCCCTGTTCAATGCCTCCATCCCCACTTACGCCTGTGTGTGATGGGCACTTATAACTTGCAAATGGTAAAACTGGCATTTCTCATTAAACTTTCAGTGATGGAAATGCTTGCTGTGGGTCAATTCTCAAGATCACTTATTTGATCCAGGTTTCTGGCATGAAGTCTGAGGCAAGGAGATTAGGATAGCAAAGAATTGCAGGCCTGCCTATTCACCTGTCACAGACAGAGGTGGGCACTGGGTAAAAACTCGGTGTCTTGAGGCCATCCTGGCACTCCTGTTGCCTAGCAACACTGGACCTAAATGCTTTTGTTTTTCCTAAGAGAAAGAAAAACTCTCTTAAGCCACTAAATTATTATGGCACACTCTGGGTTCCAGATACAAACTCTCTTTTGTCCTCTGCCCCAGATCTAATGTTTGAAGTCTGGTGCCAGGAGTCTAGGACCTGAGCTGAGGAAGATGCAACTCTGTGTATTTACCCTCCAACTTAGGACAAGTCTCCTTGTTGAAATGCAAAGTAGAAAATCAGGAGACACACAGACACAAAGGACAGGAAAGAGACACAGCTAAATGGTCACCAACCTAGCAACAAGTCAATGTGTTAGCTTCCACGTGCCTCCAATGCCAAGTAACCAGCTCAATGCTTAAGGAGGCCAGCTTGCCAAAACCCCAGGGAGGCAGAGACATAGCAAAACCAGCTAGGAGAGAATTCCAGGGTTCAGAGAGCCTTACTCTGGAGAACAGACTCTTCCCAAGTTTCCACAATCCTGCCTGGTGAGGTGGATTTAACACAAGAGCACTTAAGAGAGCTCACAGCAGAGAGCTCAGGCATGAAGCCTCTGTCCCCCAAGGAGGGGTTCATAAACCTAGAAAGGTAAGTGGGGAGTGGGAGGGAGGACTCACACAAGATCAGCATGGAGGTGTATCTATGCAGAAGGCATGGAATGTCCTTGCTCAGATGGGGGGTGAAGGCTGGACAACTGCTCCAGCCTAACATTACTTAGAGTCTCGGATGTTGGTCTCAGAGTATGAACTTAATCCTCTGGGAAACTGAGTCCTGAAGCTCACAGAGAAGAATAGTGGCAGAAAAACAATGCCTCCCCGCCACAAAACACATCTGGAACCTTGACCCTCCCTTCCCACACTAGTCAGGAACCGTGCCCACCCTGACCTCCCTTCCCATTGCTAGTCAGGAACGGTGCCCACCTGACCTCCCTTGCTCACCCTGACCTCCCTTCCCACACTAGTCAGGAACGGTGCCCACCTGACCTCCCTTGCCCACCCTGACCTCCCTTCCCATGCTTGTCAGGAACCATGCTGTTAGAGGTCTGGAGTCTGAGTACTGCATTCAAATATAAAACAAAAAAAACAAAAGCAAAACAAAACCCAGAGACTGCTACTTATACAAACCTTGAAGCTCCAGGTGATCAGCCCGAGGCTGGTGAAGGTGCAATGGAAATTACAGGGGGCGCTGTCCTGGTGGCTCCACTATCCTTATGACAACAGCTTTTATTATTTATTTATTTATTTATTTATTTATTTATTTATTCATTCATTCATTCATTCATTCATTATTTATTCTGAGACGGGGTTTCTCTGTAAAACTATGGAGCCAATCCTGGAACTCACTATGTAGACCAGGCTGGCCTTGAACTCACAGAGATCCATCTGCCTCTGCTTCCCAAATGCTGGGATTAAAGGGAAGCGCCACCACCGCCCGCCCAGTTTTTCATTCTTATCCTATGGCTTCAGCCTTATTCTCTTGCAGTGCTACCACAACTCCAGGTACCAAGTCCATTGGCCAAGAGCAGGTGGCAAGGAAGGCCTGCCCTTTAATAGTATCCTAACTGGGAGTGATGGAGCAGCAGAGGCAAAGGAGGCAGAGTTCTGTGAGTTCGAGGCCAGCCTGGTCTACAGAGAACTAGTCTCCAAATCTTTGTAAAAAGCTAACAACAACAACAAAAACACAAAAGCCTTTCCAAGAAGCCCCAAGCACAAGTTTCTGATTATATCTCATTGGTCAAACACTGGCTACTTCTAGCTACAGGGCATCTTATTGAGTGAGGTTTTATATGGGGAGCCCACCAGAGATGACCACTCAGTTTACAGCCAATCAAAAGTCTTTATTCCAGTCCTCTGAGACTATACCCAGGTATTCAGGATTTCAAGTGTAGCCCTGAACATTTAGCCAAGGGTCTTTTAAAGGCAAAAACCACACCCTGGCATCTCACGCAGCAGCTGCAAGGGGAGATTTGCACAAGCAGGCAATTTATCAAAAGCTAAAATAAACTGATAGCTAGAGGGGGATGTTAAGGTAGCTGGGGGCATCTTGACCTGGGGTTCCTAGACTAGAGCTGGGTAATTTTCCCAGGTGATTCTCCGTCAAAGAGCTCAAATTCTAGTTAAAATGGAAATGGCCTCAGCAAGAAAACAAAATAGAAGAACCTCTTGTTCTGTCTTGCCTGGCAGAGTTTTTATCAGAATATTTTTGCATCTTTAAACAAAATTAGAATTCCAACAGGACAAGTTGAATAAGAAACTAGCTGCCCACCATTCCTGCTCTGGAGGCCGGAGTGACTGAGTCAGAGGCCTAGGTTGGTTGAGTCAGGCAGGGGGAGCCGGGCAGCAGCCTGTCTGTGCTTGGCCCCATGCTGTGTCTACCTAAGGAGGAGCACAAGCGGCCACAACTACACACCACAGTGGGAAGGACTTGGTTTCACCTAGATTCAGGTGTGCCTAGAACTGCTCTGGCCTTCACCATCAGGGCAGCGGCCCAGTCTGGGTACCTAGCAGGGAACACAAATCAGTGTCGGGCATCCTCCAAAACTGCAAGAGATGTATCCAAGGCTACAGTCTCTCCCCTTCCTAACTCAGGTCCCACAGAACACAGCCCACTGCTGGCCAGGGGATCCACTCTGACTCCATGGTGTTACATCCAGCCTCTAAAGACTGTCTCACGAAAAGAAGTCACTCCCAAGGTCTACTCTGCTTTGGCCCAAATAATGAGGCCCTAATAACACTTCAAGTAGGTCTGGGGGGAAGGGCAAGACACCAGAGTTCGCCAGATCCCCAAATAGAATATCGTAGATTGCCAACCCCAAGTCCAAGGCCGAGATTGCTGTCGTTTACTGCCGGGAAGGGCAACAGGCATCAGTCTAAGGCCCCTTCCCCCACCTTTTCTGTTGCTGCGCCTTTAAGTTTCTTGGGCTTCATCTAAGTGACCTGTAGATTATCTAGAAACCCAGGGAGAAAAACAAAGGCTTAGAGCTTTGTTAGCTAACACAGTTTACCTGAGATTGCGTCTGGAGGTAACTTTCTAGCCTAGAATCAGGCCCCAGTTGATTCTAACAGGTAGCCAGGATCTGTGGGCCGGCAGCGCCAGAGAAGCCTGGGAGCACCTTAGACATGCGGCTGCCAGGGTCCCAAGTCCACTGAGTACATTGGTTTCACCTGGATGTCTGTATGCCTGGAACTCTCTGGCCTTCACCGTCAGGGCAGCGGCCTGATGGGTACACTGTGATGGGCACCACCCCATCTAAGATACTGTCGCCCTGATTGACTGCATTCCTTTCTCTGATCTGCTCTTGGCCTGGAGGACATTCCTGAGGGATAGAAGGACAAGACAGAAAATGAGGTGAGGAGACCTCCGTGTGGGTCCTAGAAGTGCTGCGAGGACCTCCATCTATTCCTGGCCCCTGGGTCCATCTATTCCTGGCACAGGTAAAGGCTGGCAGGAGCTGGCAGCACCGCAGGACGCCCAGTCTGGATGCTGCACATCTGTCCCCCCTCCCTCTGCTCTTTGACTAGTCCTTGCTCTGGGCTTCTGAGGAGCCAGTTGATTTCAGGCAGCATTCCAGAAATCACCAGAAAGTTCTCGAATCCCTCAGGCCCGTGTCTACCTCTCCAGGCTTTCTAATGTCTCCTGTGTGCGGCTTTGGGGAATCTTGCTCAAGTCCATCCATTATTTAAAGCTTGTCCCTGCTCCTTCAGGAAGGTTAAGCATGATTAAAAGATGGGATTTTTCCACAGGGCACAGCAAAACAGTGAGGACTCCCACAATTTGAAGCTGTTTTGGCCAATCCCTGTTACATAATTTAAAGCCTGTGACTTCTTTAGATTTAATTAGCCAGAGGGGCACAGCTGCAGTTCGTTATTAGTATTCCCTAAGCTTTGTGGGATCCGAGAGTAAGGCAGGAGATTGGCTCAGACTTGCAAGTTTCTCACACTGCCTGAGATGGGGCCAGGGGGAAAGGTGTTTTTGTTCCTCAGATAGCAAAATGGTGCCCTCAAAAGGCCTCATTAGGGGGGCAGGTCCCCACATTGGCCCTTTAGAGATGTTGGCCCCTCACTCACTGGGTTGTGATTAACATGGTCACGAGGTAAAAGCCTGGGGTGGGGAGAACAGAGTTGAGCAGGAAAGAGGAGGGGAAGGGGGTTGTCCACTTGAATGTAAGACCTGAGGGTGACACGCAGGGTAGGCTCCTGAATTTGTGAGCTCGGTTGGAAAGGACAGCACAGGGTCCCATATTCAAAAACAACCCAAGGACTGGGGACATGGCTCAGTTGGTAAAGTGTGTTCATTCTTTAGAACCTACACAAAGAAGCCAGGCTTGGCTGACAGAGGGGCCTGGTAAGGTAGGGGAGTGGAGACAGGCAGATTCCTGGGCCTCTGGCCAGCTAGCCAAGTCTCCTAGGTGAGTTCTCAGCTTAGGACATACCTTGTCTCCAAAAAGAAAGAAAAGAGAAACCATTAAGTGAACAGCACCTGAGGGCTACTGCCTGAGGTTGTTTTCTGCCGAACACACCCGTGCACTTGCTCACGTGTTCTCTCTCTCATATATATATATATATATATATATATATATATATATATATATAAAATATGTGTGTGATATCTGTATATATACACATATATTACTATATATCATTACTATTGTAATATATTTCATATATTATTATATTATATATTATAATATATATATTACAACAACAATAGTAATGACACTGAGAATTCCTGATTCTGACAGCCCTAGCGCAAGGACTGGGCTCTTGCTACCATCCTATAGCAGGCTGTTGGAGTATGCCTAGCTAGGGACTTCTGAGTCTGGTGTCCAAGGCAAGCTTTAATAAAAACTCAGAGAAATTGGGGTTCAACCTGAAGATCTGAAAAGTAAAGCAGCCAGCCACTGACACCTCAACCTCAGTCCAAAATGACAATTCTGCCCCCAGGAGTCTCAGAATCAGACCGTGTCTACCAGCTGTTTCCTCCCATTTTATAATCCTCTCTAGTTCCGCGTTAAAGGTATACACCGCCTGGATTAAAGGCGTGCACTGCCCGGTTTCTATGGCAACTAGTGTGGCTACTGGGATTAAAGGTGTGTGTTACCGCTGCCTGGCTGTAAGACTGACCGGTGTGGTTGTTTGACTCTCTGGATCCCCAGGCAAAGTTTAAAAATACAATCGAAATGCCACTACAGGGTTTCATGTACATCCCAGCACTGGAGCGGACCCTGGGCCTGAGGGAAGCATTGTCTAGTGAGCTAGTGAGCACTGCACATTGTACGTCCCTAGCCACTCAACAGGACTCCCAGAGACTACCCAGTCTCCAAGTTGGGGACACATCTCCTTTCCCTCCTGCCTTGTACACTATTTAGCTGACTCTTTCTCTAGGTTAGAAAATCCAAAAGTAGAAAGCTGCATTTTTTTACAAAATGATGGTGACTTTGATTCAAACTTGTCATCAAAGGGGCCTTTGTTCAGTCCTGGGACAGAAGGAAGATCTTGGAGGAAAGCCATCAGGAAGTCCTGTGAAAGTGCTGAGCAAGGAGACCTAGCAGGAGTACTGGGGTGGGGGGAGTGGGATGGGGGTGGAGTGTCAGGACCTTCCCCACCCCCAAGAAGGGCTGACCACTTCCACCCTGGGCGGCTCCGCTCTGTGCGAGGAAGAGCAGCTTTGGATCCTGGAGGTGCCAGAGCAGCGAACAGTGTGGCTTCACACACCACCCAACTGCGGCAATTCCATGGAGCCCAGAACGAAGGGGGCAAGAGGGAGTCTGAGAAAGGCCCTGGGAACTCAGACTGCACTGAAGACTTCTTGCCAGGGCGTACCTTGACCAAAGTCTTTCAGTATGTCTGCTCTGCCCACTCTGTTGTGCAGTGATATTTCATTTATATTTTAATAAATAAAGCTTGCCTGAAGTTCAGAGAATAAAACAGCCACACTGACCAGCCTTACATACCAAGCCGCAATAACACACCTTTAATCCCAGTAGCCACCCTAGTTTATCTTAGAAACCCGGAGGTTCACGCCTTTAATCCCAGCCCTAGAGAGGATTATTAAATGGGAGGAGACAGCTCTCAGACACAATCTCATTCTGAGATTCCTCCTGTCAGGATCACTATTTCAGACTGAAGTTGAGGTAAGAGTTAGTGGCTGGCTGCTTTGCTTTTCAGATCTTCAGGCTGAACCCCAATTTCTCCCTCTGAGTTTTTATTAACCATGCATCACTGTTGGGTTGGTCATCCCATGGCCACCTAGACTGTTCAGGCCGCCATAGCAAATGGCACAGATGGCTTAAACAACAGGAATTCCATCCAGTTCTGGAGATTGGAAGCCTGAACAAAGGAGCTGCCCCGCTTGGCTTGAACATGGCCTTCCTCTATGCAGAAATATCTCACATGTCCCTCCATATGCCCAGATATCTTTGTCGCATGGTTTTTTTTTTTTTTTTTTTTTGGAAAGACATAAATGTCTAATCATCCCAAATAGAGTCCTGGAGGCCAATAAAAGATTTCCACTGACGTTCGGTCTGGTGAGCTAATGGGTTTATTAGGATTATTTATTTATCAAAACTAATGAAATTATTAGGCTCTCAGAAGCAGGAGTAGCCCAAAGTCAGCCACACAGCCCCTTCAGAAATTCCTTGGATGCTTTACAGGCAATGACCCATTGGGTAGTCCCACCTCAGTCAATAGCCCACATCTTCCATAATTTCAGGGAGGGGCGGAGCTCCTGAAGAAGGCCTTGTGAGCCTCCTGCCTCCCTCACAACAGTGTGCAAAAAGGCCTGATCTCACAGAGGGCCTGCATGGTGATTGCTATGGCCAACCTGGAAGAAAGGACAGTAAGGACACCATTAAGACTGGACCAAGGCCTCATCTTAATTAATTCTTCAAAAGCCCTGACTCCAGGGCCTGCAGATTTAGTCAATAAAGCTCTTGTCCTGAAAGTAAAAGGACCCGAGTTCAGCACCTAGAACACAGTCATAAAGAAGCCATACATGGTGAAACATGCTTATAATCACAGCACTGGGGAGGTCAAAATATACCACACATATTCACCACACATACACAGCCACAGCACATACTACACACAACACACATATAGACATACCACATACACATCATACAGACCCATGCTACACATACATCTACACACATCACACATATACACCACTCAATATACATACCATATACACACTCAATATACACACACATATACAGGCCACACACTATCACATACTACCATACACATATAGACATACCATATACACATCATACAGACCCATGCTACACATACACATACCATACATACAGACACACATCATATACACCACTCAATATACATACCTTATATGCACACTCAATATACACACAAATATACAGGCCACACACTATCACATACTACCATACACATATAGACATATCATACTTATACCACACAAACATTTCACATATACAGTATGCATATTCGCACATACTCCTTATACCACACTGGCATACTACACACACATATACCACACACATACACCTCATATCCATATGCATATACACGCACATATACACACTACACATAGGATACATGCTACCTCACCTATTCACTATACATGCCATACACATGCCATACTAACATACACACATACAGACCATACATATCATACACCTTTCACATGTACCACACAGATCACA
The DNA here is from genome assembly GCF_014885135.2 of Alexandromys fortis. Classification (NCBI taxonomy): domain Eukaryota; kingdom Metazoa; phylum Chordata; class Mammalia; order Rodentia; family Cricetidae; genus Alexandromys; species Alexandromys fortis. Next base: position 7,245,249 of record NW_026067934.1, on the reverse strand, counting down.
CAGTACTTGAACATACACTCTACATACCACACATACACTACACACATACTACCACACACACACACCAGGTACATGTACCATACAAACACTACACATACCACACACTAATCATATTACATATACCACATACCACAACATAAATATACCACATGCCTCACATGTATCACACATTCCACACGTTGCTACACATAGACTACATACATACTACACAGACCATATACACATATCACCCATATCACACAGTTCCGCACACATTTATACCACACAAACACACCAGATACATATACCACACAAATATGCCACACAAATGTGCCACACAAACACCTCTAATACGCATATCAAATACACACCACACACTGCTACACACCACATACTCATCACACATACACACATACACTCATCACACATACACACACCACAGTACCATACATACCTCACACATACACCACACAAGGTGCCCATATATAACATGCATAGTTCACAAGGACACCGTTATATAGAACACATTCCACATACAGAGTGCCCGCGCGCGCGCGCGCACACACACACACACACACACACACACACACATACAGGCAGATGGGGGATCTGGGTAGGTGTGGCCAGCAGAGCAGGAAGCACAACATCATAAAGCAGGCACCTCCTGCCCACCCCCTTCACTGTGTGGAGATGCACACACCATGCCTCTGTCCAGGGCAGCCAGCTCCGACACCCATGTGAGAACCTGCTGGCTTTCAAATGTTGCTTCAATTTTCTTTAGTTACTCTGTGGCCCTGACAGAAGTCTGTGAGGCCAGCAGCTCATAATCCCTGAACTTGAGATGCTATTCTTTTAGGATAGATTGTTTCCCTCAGAGACATGCTGGGGGAGTTTCTCCAAACAGAAGCACCCCTGGTACCGAAATAGAACGTGATTCACTCCCTAACAATGTTTAAGCTCACAGCAGCAGTAAGGGGATTCTTCTTTCTTCCCAAATTGCCTCCCCTTGAGATGTTCCAACAGGAAGATCTCTTAATGCATTTCAAATCAGGTTAGAGTGGCAAAAATCTAATTTTCATGCAACTTCTTGTAGATGGGAATTTAACTAAAGGCTAGATCAAGATTAAGGAAGTCTCAATTAAGAGGCCTGGGAAAAAAGGCAATAGGTGGGAGAAGGTGTCAGAGGAGGGTATAAGGGGAAAAGGCTGGGGACCCTGGCTGTGGCATGGGGAAAGGCTGGGGACTCTCGCCGTGTCATGAAAGAGGCTGGGGACCCTGGCTGTATCATGGGAGAGGCTGGGGACTCTGGCTGTGGCATGGAAGAGGCTGGGGACCCTAGGTGTGATATGGGGAAAGGCTGGGGACCCTGGCTGTGGCATGGGAAAAGGCTGGGAACCCTGGCTGTGGTGTGGGGAAAAGCTGGGGACCCTGGCTGTGTCATGGGAGAGGCTGGGAACCCTGGCTGTGTCATGGGAGAGGCTGGGGACTCTGGCTGTGTCATAGGAGAGGCTGGGGACTCTGGCTGTGTCATAGGAGAGGCTGGGGACTCTGGCTGTGTCATAGGAGAGGCTGGGGACTCTGGCTGTGTCATAGAAGAGGCTGGGGACTCTGGCTGTGACATGGGAGAGGCTGACAACTGCTCTTTGATGTTGGCAAGACAAAGGCAGGTGGGATCTGGGGACTAGAGAGAACCAGAGAGGAGGAGAAGAGGAAGGAACATCATTAGTTGCCATGGTAATGAAAGAACAAGGAAAGAGGAAGGGAAAATGAGGGGGATCTGGAGGAAGAGCTGCATTTTGGCTTCTACCTACAATACTTCTCAATTTGCCTAAGACCCCCAGGGCCCCTCTGATTCTACTCATTCCCAATATAAACCGGCTGCTGTGAAATTACATCAAGAACCATAATTAAACATGGATAAACTAAGTGGGCACCTACGTGGTAAATCTCTGCATCTCCAAAAGACCCCTTGGATCCAAAATGTTTTCAGAACCATCCCACTGTGAGGCCGACGAGTCCACTGTTTGAACAGCATTTCTTGGATTCCTAAGACGTTATGTCCAATTATAAATCTTCATTAGAAGGTTTAATGTCCTAGTAATCGATGTTTAAGCTCTCAGAAGGAGGTTGTCATGTGCTACAAGGACCTCAGCCTCAGTCTAGGAATGTCCACATTAGAATCCTGAGTGTGTAAGATCCACTAGCAGGGCTGATTTCAGATAGGGCATCTCCTAGGATGGTACCCATGACAGTCACTATATGTTCATCCAAAATTTATTTCCTCTGACTTTCTTTGGGGTGCAGGTCTTTTTCTATGAGGTTCTGATGTGGGATTCCCCTCTGTATGCTATGAATATGTTTTATAATTATTGGTTAATAAAGAAACTGCTTTGGCCTATGACAGGGCAGAATAAAGCCAGGTGGGAAATCAAAACAGAGATATAGAGAGAGAGTAGGTGGAGTCAAAGAGTCACCGTGTAGCTGCCAAAGGAGAAAAAGGCTGAATCCTTACCATAGGGCACAGCCTCATGGTGATACATAGATTAATAGAAATTGGTTAATTTAAGATGCAAAAGCTAGCTAGAAATATGCCTGAGTTATCTGTCAAGCAGTATTGTATTTAATATAGCTTCTGTGTGATTATTCAGGTCTTGGCAGTCGGAAAATGAATGAGCCATACCCATTTACCAAATGGCACCCAATATTTTCAGATAGACTCTGTTAGCTGGTAGAGAAGGGGCTCCTTTAAGAGAAGGTGTTTTTACTCAGCATTAGCAGCAAAAACTGCAAGGCTTCTTTGAGAGGCAGCTTCCTGGTTTGTGCTGGCTCTTTCAGGAGGCTGAGCACTTGAATGGGGTTTGTGAGCAGTGTGCTGCTAGTCGCTCAATGGTGATGTAGACCTGCTGTGTCCCTGGAGCTGGGGTGGTGAGCTTGGCTTGCAGAGGTGGTAAACATACCTCTGCCATGTTGGATGAGATGGAGCCAACAGGCAGGGCTGCGGAGTTGGTCCTAGCCACGCCCAGCCTTGCTCAATCAGTAGGACATGAGCCAGAACATGGCCCTTCATCTCAGTCTCATGGGTTCATGCCCCATGTATAGTCACACCAAAGAGCTCCACACTAGCCTGGAATGGAGTATAACAAAGGTTTGCTTATTTGGGGATAAACTCACAGAAAGGGTAGCAATCTGCAGTCCTCTCTGTGCGCTGGGAACTGAAACCAAATTCAACAGCAAAGAGAGCCAGACACACTTTTCATCTGCCTTTATAGTACACGAGACCACGCCCAAAGCGAACCAGTATCTTAAAGGCCATTAGCTGAAGAAGTTCCCACAACAAGGTTCAGGTGAGCTGACTCACGTTAATTGCCTTTCTTGTGTCTGTTACCAAGTGACAGAAGGCCCTTAAGGAAGATGGGGTGATTTCAGTTCACAGTTCAGAGGATACGGTCCGTCAAGGCAGAGAAAGGATGGTGACTGGAATAGTTTGGGAACAGTTATAAACCTCACTGTCAACATGACTGGAGTTTTGAGACTGGCTTAAATGAGGAGGCAAAACCCACCCTGAACGTGGGTAGCATCATTGATGAGCTGGGGTCCTGAGCTAGATTAAAGAGAGGAAACTGGGGTGGCCTGCTGGGCAGCGGCATCCCCCCTCCCCTCTGACCAAGGAATCTCAACTGGGTACTAAGCTGGAAGAAGAAATGTGCAGAACTGCTGGTGGCTGTCTTGTTTCCCCTGGGGAAAAGCTACCTGAACATGAAACCCATATAAAGAAGAACAAAACGGCGAGACCAGAAGATACAAGGAGAGGACACAGGAGGCAGAATGTGAATCCCCGAGGGACTGCTTCAGGCGCTAGGTCCACAGGAAGTTAGTAACATCCCTGTGCATTCCACTTTCCCACACTTGTTTGAACTGCATTTCTGTCATTCTGAATCACGCGAGGACAGAATCTCCGCTCCATGATGACACTTGGGTCTTGTCATGTCTTGTCCCAGGTAGTCTATGTAGAAAGAGGGGAGGTAAACCCAAATAAAGGCGTTTCCAAGCCACAGGGCAGAGAGCTTCTGGGTGCCTGTGAGAGTATGTGCCCTTCTGCAAGGGATAGAGCCATCTCCTCCATTCTTGGGTAAAAACAGTCCTACCCTATCATGGTGAAAGAGGGCGCATTGATACTGGTACCAAGAGAACCTCAGCAGGGTCCTTCTGGGAAGGCAAGTGCACTGTGCAATTCAGTGGGCAGCAGACGCTGCCAATACACAGTACACTGGGCAACCTAAATGCCCATCACACACTGGAAGGATAATGAAATGTGGGCCATCAACATAGTATTCCACAATAAAGAGAAATAAAGTACTTAATCCTACTACAGCATGAATGGATCCTTAAAACATTTATGCTAAGTCAAACCCTGACACAAAAGACCACAGTTGTCTAATTCTCTCTATATGAAATATCCAGGGTAGGAGACGCTAGAGATAGGAAACGCTTTTGTTGCTGCCTGAGATTACAGGAACAGGGAAATTGTGGGGTGATGGCTAAAGTGTGCAGGGTTTCCCTCGGGGTGATAAAATGCTCTAAACCTGAGTGTGGTGATGATTGGTTATACAGGTCTATGAATATACTAAAAACATTTCAGTTGTACATTTTAAAATGGGGGAAATACATGTTATACAAATAATTTCTTAATAAGACTGTTACCAGTCTGTGAGTGACAGAGTGGGACAGGGAGTGGCCTCAGACCTCAGGGCACATCATGTGACTGCCACCACTGTGGATGGACTCTCAGTCCCAAGCAACTGAGACCTTACTTTAGGCTGTCACGCTAACAAACCGCCCCATCCTGATCTACCTTCTCCGCATGACATGCAGCCACACTCACGCTTTCTCTTCCTGGACCATACCTAGGGAATCCTGGAGTTCCCACCCCAAAGGCCTACAACCTGTGTTTAGAATCTTTAGGTATGCCTTCCATGCGGGCAGAATGTAGCAAATTCTCAATGCCTGAGGCCCAGCGGGGGTTGAAAGGAGAGCCACCTATGGGCTGCAAGTGCAGTCGAGGAGGTTACTGACCTGTTGGCTGGAGCCAGATCCTTCCTCTGTCACCGTGCTCTCGTGACACCATCTGAGGAGTATGTGGGTTCCAGATTTAAACCTGACCTTCCAGGTCATTATGAAGTATGATTCATCAGAATGAGAGCATGAGTTCATCCATGTTGTAGCTGCATTTGAACGGTTTAGTGCCACTCTGTAGGCTTCTGCTGCGTGTCTATAAATGTACAGAACTGAGATGCTAAAAAATGCTACATTTGAGAGAGAAATCCATCCCAGCTTGTCTTCCTAGTGAATCAGGGTGTGAGGTTTCCCAAGCTGTGACTGCAGATTTTGAAAACACAGTTCATAGATTCCTTGCTCCAGGCTAAACAGAAAGCTGCCACTCAGCTGAGCCCAGAGATTTGGGGATGTGAGGCATAGGCTGACAGGAGTCCTATTGAGCTGGACTAAGGAGTCCCATGTCTGTCCAGATTTCTTAAATTTCCCTTTTGTAAGATGTAACAATAGAGCCTAACTGACAGTCTCAGATCACTAGAAAGTGCAAGGTTTGGACAGGCCAAAGAGTACCAGTTCATACTTTTTCTAAGTCGATTTCTGAGTCGATTGATGTAGAATATTATCTTAGTTAAGCAATGATGCGTTACATTTGTTTCTGCTGAGGAATACTACTTGAACTGTGCAAAGGTGTGTTACTTTTGTTTATGCTGCATTTGTTTACTGATGTAAGGATGCGTGTTTAATTATGTAAAGATGTGTTGCTGTTTCACCTTGCCTATCTAAAGCACCTGATTGGTCTAATAAAGAGCTGAATGGCCAATAGCTAGGGAGGGGAGGGATGGGCGGGGTTGCCAGGCAGAAAGAATAAATAGGAAGAAAAGAGAGAAAGAGGAGAGAACGAAGGATTCACCAGGGGTCAGAAGCCAAGGAGAGACCAGCCAGCCAGAAATAGAGCAGTGGCAGTAAGATATATAGAATTAAGAAAGGTAAAAAGCCCAGTGCAAAAGGTAGATAAAGAGAAACAGGTTAATGTACGTTAAAAGAGCTAGCCAGAGCTGTACCTAAGATTTCAAACTAAGCATTCAAAACTAATAAGCCTCTGTGTCATGATTTGGGAGCTGGTTGGTGGCCAAAAAGAAAAAGCCTGGTACAGTCCGTAAACCCAGAGGGATTCAATGCTAGTGAGATCGGGGATTGAGACCTACCAGACACATGCTCTGGCCTCTGGGTCACCATCTGCTTGAGGATTTTCCACTGAGCTGCTTTGGTCATGGTGTCTTTTCACAGCGATGGAAACCCTAACTAAGACAGATACACACGCATCCCTACCCGTAAAGAGGCTTTACATGGAAAGATGAGAAGAAAGTACTTCAAGAGCTATGACAGTCAAACAGAAATCTGGGTGGGTCAGAGGGGACAGATACCTAGGACCAACATCAGTGGCCGAGACACCTGGGGCTCAGAATGCTTTTCTACCCCCTCTGAAGAAAGATCTTACAGAGGCAAGGCCACCTTCCCTCCAGAAAGAGCTTCTTCGTTCCCACATAGAGACTTTCAGAAGCTGTAGGAACTCCTCAGCCCACCCTTTCCCTCCTTGGTTCACCAATCCAGCAATGGCTCCATACAGACTAAGGATGGAATTGCTTGGGGTTGACACAGAAGCTTTTCACAGGGTACATGTTTGGACCTGGGTCATTTTAAGAGACTCACATTAAAAGTCCTCAACAAGAACCCTCTGTACTGGTGACCTAAGACCATCTGAGTAGGAGAGGACATTGCACTTCTTTCTGCCCCTCTTATATGTTCCTTAAACACACAAGCCCTACTCACCCTAAACCCTAGTCTGATGCATTAACTTAGGGGAAATAGCTGGAACACCGGGGCAATCTCAATCCTGGGGAGGAACTGTGTGTGCTGAAAAAAGGAGGAACGGTGTTTCGAGAGATTTGGTTACACTGTGTAAAGATATGTCACTGTGATGGGTTTAATAAAAAGCTAAAAGGGCCATAGCTAGACAGGATTTTCGGGGCAGGAAAAAACACTGGGAAGAAGAAGGTGGAGTTGCCAGCCAGGCTCGGCGGAAGCAGGAGACCAGCAGGGGCAGCAAGAGTAAAGGTAATAAAGCCACAAGGCAGAAAGTCAATTCTAGAACCAGGTTAACTTAGGTTATAAGAGCTAGTTAGGAACAAGTCTAAGCTACTGGCTGAGCTTTCATGGGGAAAGTCTCCATGTTGTGATTTGGGAGCTGGCTGGTGGGACAGAAGAGGTCACCTACAGATCATGAGTGGGAAACCTCAGGAGTCCCCAATTCACTGCTCTCGTATAAAGGGGGAGAATCTATTCCAATTGGTCAGCCGGCAGGTTTTCATCCTTTTTGTCAAATAACTCAGAGAGTTTAGAAAATTAAATGACTGAAGTCACAAAAGTCCTTAGATTTCTTGGAAGACATTTCTGAGCTCAACTCTTGTTACTGGTTTTTAAAACTCCACAGTAATAGTTAGTGATGACTCGACCCCTTTTAACACTAGTAAGGGACGTGGCTCAGTGGCTAGTGGCTAAGAGTTCACGTACTGCTTTTCCAGAGGGTTGGAGTTCAGTTCCCAGCACCTGAGGAATACCAGCCCCAGAGGACGGGGCAATTCTGACTCCAGGAAGCACCCCTGCTCACATGCATATACACCCCAACACATGCCTACAGAGAATTACAAATCTTTAAAAAGCAATAATACCCATTTACAGGCATATGAACTAACTGAATTGGGGGGGGGGGAGAAGCTCCATCTATTTAACTATGAGTTTCCAATTAGACTCTAGGTCTTTATTCACTTGCTAGCTATGAGTGTGAAACAGCACCTGCTTTGATTGCAGGTGACTTACTATGATATGAAATCAGACCAAATGTTAACAAGAGTATATGGTTAGGAGAGGGAGGGACTCATTTTCATTGGTAAGGTAGACACTGATTAGCTGTCTGAGCTCATCCAAGCTACCCAAATTGGAACACACACACACACATATGCACGCACACACATGCAACATGCAAGTGTGCATAAATAGGAGGGGAACTTGTGGGGAGAAGGGCTCAGTGGTTCAATGGGATCAGAGAGGGAGATGGGGGTATATATGATCAGATATAAAATTGTCAAAAATATAAAAATTATTTTTAAAATGACAAAAAAGAATGTGTCTTAAACTCATTTCCTATGGATACACACGCGGGTATACAAAAATAGCCTTGCTGGAGGAAACGAGGCTTTGCTAGGGGATACTGTCTTCCATTCATAAAAATGTGGGCTAAAAATGAAAAGTAGAATGAAAATGTATGTTGAAGGGGGAAAAAAAAAGATGAAATGGCTCCAACTTGTTCATGTATTTTTAAAAGGGATGGTGGTGGGTAGCCAACCACTGTGGTATTGCATTTAGGAACATCTTTCAGAGTACTGTAACCATTTTATTTTAAAATGTCAATATTTGCAATATACCAGAAAGTGTATTCCATGTACTGTTTAAACTTAGGAAAAATATTTGAATGTGTGAACCTAAAAATGTACAAGAAGCTATATGGATTTTTTAAGAAGTCTTAAGAAAAATGTTAGGGCTGTGTGTGTGCGCGCGCTGGGGTGTTGCGGAGGGTAATGGGGCATTTGAAGGCACGCTTGCCTGCAATGGAATCAGCAGGCATTTGCATGCAATAGGAAGGTGTCTAGGATGCATGCAAAATCGAGGGCTGTGAATGTTCCCTGGGTCTTTGCCAATCTGCCACAGGAACTCTAGAGGGAAGTGGAACTGTCATAGGCTCTGGGTAGGTGGGAAGCCAGTGCTCTTTCACTTCAGGAACGCTGTCCTTTCGTCTTTGAGGTCTGTTTATATTGGTGTTTCTCTCAAAAATGCCCTTTCTGCCCTACAGATCCGGGTAAATCCTGCCTTGGCCTTTTCTTTCCTAAAGTTCCCGCACGCCAAGGGGGCCCCAATCTCAAAGGCCTGGGTGCAGGTGGAGGTCTCTAAAGCTGCCTGTCTTGTCCTCACTTCTGGGACTGAAGTTTTCTCATTCTGTTTCCAAGCGTATCTCCTGGGCAATAAGATGCGGCTATCAGAGCGCTGGGAGAGGAAATGGGCAGAGCCGCTGGCACAGAGGCTGGCCTGCAATCGGAGCTGGGCATCCAGCTGCACGCAGCAGATAGTGCCTAATGAAGCAGAGAATTATCGTTTCAGTCCATCAGAAAAGTCGGAACATCTCCACCCTCTGCACTCAGGAGACCAAGAAGAGTTCCCAGGCTCTCTAGTCTCCTTTAAGTAACTTGCCTACTTGGGGTGATGTGGCTAGCTTCCCGCCCCTCCTCCCACAGCTGCTGGGCCTGGCACAAGCCCGGAGCTATGAGGTCATGCTCATGCCACGTGACTGCTGCTGCATCTGTCAACTGTGATACAATTACTAAGACAGTCAGTCGGGGCGTTTATGACATTCAAACCTGCTCTTGCGTCCGCCTCCCTTTACAGGCAGGCCCCTTTCACAACTAAGGGACCGTCTCAAAAGTGCAGGAATCCGAAGTGTATGCCTTCCGCGGGACAGTTTCCAAAAAGGAGGCTAGAAAAGGATGAAAAGGTCCAAGATTGTAATTTCTGCTGCTGCAGTTTGAAAACCACGCTTGAGCCCTGATCTTAAAATCTCTTCTGTTGAAACAATTTAGCACATGCTTTAGCAGTCTCTTAAAAATTCTGATTCCCAGGACTGGAGAGATGACTCAGCGGTTAAGAGCGCTTACTGTTTTTCCAAAGGACCAGAGTTCAATTCCCAATACCTACATGGCAGCTCACAATGGTCTATGACTCCAAGATCTGACACCCACACACAGACATGCAGGCAAAACACCAGTGCACATAAAATAAAACAAATCAATTATTTAAAAAAAATTACGATACTCTTAACTGGGCAGTGGTTACTAGAACTTAGGAGGCAGAGGTAATCTGATCACTGATCTCTGAGTTCAAGGCCAGCCTGATCTACAAAGTGAGTTCCAGGACAGTCAAGGCTACAGAGAGAAACCCTGTCTGGAAAAACTATAATTTTTTTTAATGATACTCTTTAACTCATTTAACACAAGTCTAGAGTGGAAATAATTCACACGGGGGCAGAACTTTAGGTACCCCCAAATCACTGCCTTATTATTAAGATAAATAAAACATAGGATGCCATTGGATACATTAAGGTATATAACATACCACAGTATCAGGGAGTCACTGAAAATGATGATCTCAGGACTGGAATAATGATTCCGTAGTTAAGAACTTCCAGAGGACCCTGATTTGATTCTCAGCACCCATGAAGGCCAACCACTGTAATTCGGGTTCCAGAGGTACCATGGACCAGCTCAGGGGAGCCACTCAGACCGTGGGAGAAGGAGGGTCTTGCTAACAGGAAGGCACAAGTTCAGCGAATGACAGACAGACACAACACATAAGAGAGTGGTTGGAATCTGCTGCAATTTTACTGAATTTGTGTTTTCATTATATAGTATTCAAACAAAGAACAAATCAGAAGGTCATGTATCATTGGTTGGCACAGTATGAAAGCTTCTTTTAGTCACATCTGCAATATTTAAGAAAAGTACATTATCAGGAACAGGTGTTAGACATAAAGCATCCTTAGAAGAGGAACTCTTGTCCTTGGGAATGTAAACCTCAGACAAGTGGTTTCACCTTAAGAACAGAAAGTTTCTGTCTCATTATCGCTATCATGGCTTTTCCTCTTCCTAACCTTTTCTTTATCTTATTTAGTGACCAAATATGCTGAATCAGTTCTCTGCACCTGCTGAAATATACTTTTTAGTACCTTCTTATGCAGCAGACATCATGGGGGTTGGGATCTAGCAAGCCTATCCATAAAGTTCAAAGTATAATATAACAGTCTTTGTCCATCAACATTAACCCATCTGTTCCCTTGCTCATCATACACCCTGTGTATGACAAAGGTTCTGCTGTAGTCTTATACATTCCCATACTGTTCTTCCTTATCCCAGAGCTGTTCCTGAAGAGAATGATCCTTGTCTTGTATATATATATATAGAATATCATTATTATAAAAGAGATTGTGCAAAGCTCATATCCTGCATAGCCAGCTACTCAAGAAACCCGTCTATGCCTCAGTGGTGGCTAATACCGGGCTGTCTGCCATTGACCTCCAGGAAGCCTAGTCCCATAGGACACGTAGCTCCCGTCCGGCATAATGACATATGTCATGTCACACAGACGACACTGGAGTTGGTGTGGCACAGAGGATCTGATGCTCTCTTCTGGTATCTGGGAGGACCAGGCACCCACATAGTCCATGTACATGCATGCAGGCAAAATACTCAAACACATAAAACAAAAATTAAAAGAAAACAATGAAAATTTATTTTCAAGAATACTTTATGGCATGGAACATACACGAAAAATAGCGATGGCTAATATTTATGGAACACTTACTGTGTGCCAGTTCTGATGAAGGCTTTCCATGTAATGATTCTTACACCTTGAAGAGACAAGCACTATAATTATCCTTCTAAAAATGTGAATGGGAGAAGGAAGTTGCCCAAGGTTGACTAGATTACTAATGTATGAATACAGAGACTAAGAGTTTATTCATGTAGGGTAAAAGTGCCAGCCAAAGACGCACACCCTGGCCCTGAAACCAGAGCCAAAGAAACACACCCTGGCCCTGAAACCAGAGACAAAGAAACACACACTGCTCCTGACTATCATAAAAACCAATCAATCTCTGAGGAGGTAAATCAACCAATCACTGAGCATGGAACCAAACAATCCCTGGGCAAGAAATCCAGCCAGTCTCTGAGTTTATACAAGCTCAGGGACTAAAGTCTAACCAGTTCCCACCCTGGAGAAACTCCGCCCCTAGGAAGCCCTATATGAGCCCTGTGCTTGTTCAGCTTGTTGCTGCCTTTTCCACCACGGCCGAGTAGCTGCCCTACTGGGTTCTTTCCTCCCAATAATTTTTTGTTTGTTTGTTTGGTTGGTTGGTTGGTTTTTGTTTTTGTTTTGTTTTTCAAGACAGGGTTTCTCTGTGTAACAGTCCCGGCTGTCTTGAAACTAGCTCTTGTAGACCAAATTGGCCTTGAACTCACAGAGATCCACCTGCCTCTGCCTCCTGAATGCTGGGATTAAAGGTATGCGCCACCACTGCCTGGCTCCAATAAATCTCTTGAATGAGGTTTAGATAACGACCTTCTTTTGTTGGTGCAGAGAGGGAACCTGGGCAGATCACAGCAGGACAGTAACACTTTTACTGGGGAAACCCTCCCCTGCCAGGGCAGAGTTGTTACATTGGGGAAATCCCTTTCCATCTGAGCTGCAATGCTTACAATCCAAAGGGAAAAAAAAGTGTCAGGGCATGGATTTGAATTAAGTTCATATTAGTCTAGACTCTGACTTTCTAACCCTCATACTCTTAACTGCTTACCACCATAGTAGTAAGATAAATAAAACTTTTAAGTCACATTCTTAACACTGTGTACATATGCGCAAACTTAGGCGCCACTGTACACCTTACCCCTAGAGAAAAAGAATCGAGCTGGGTGCTGTGGTCCGTGCCTGTATTTCCAGCACTTTGGAAACAGAGGCAGGAATAAGAGTTGACCAACCTTGACTACTTAGTTTGAAGCCCGCCTAAGTCACTAGACTCTCTCTCTCCCTCTCTCTGCCCCTTCTCTTTCTCAAAAAGCAGGTATCTCCATATTTTTAGCATGGTATCTCTCAGTAGGACAATTAGACAAAACAGTACACACAGATTGATTTTACTATAAAAAAGGGTTAATCACAGCATCGATTACTATAATGGGCCCTCAAAAGGAGCTCAGCTGTCTGTAAGGACTGCTGGATTCATTAAATTATGAAACGTTATTTTCAATAGTTTATGGACACTGAAAATGAAATTACAAAGACCCACGCTCCCGTTAAGGGACAAGCCTGGGTATAAAGTGAGAAGGACCTGTGCATAGTGTTTTAAAGGCAGCTTAGTTTAAAGCAGAGAGCCAGCACGTGGTGGCTTCAGAGGACGGCCAAGCTTCAAACTTCGAATACTAAACTTTCAAAGTTTTAAGGTTTTTTAAACATTCTGGACGTCCATAATGTTTTCACATTTCTTGTATAATGCAGTAATTAAAAATAATTCCATGGAGTTAAGGTTGGGTGTCTAAATTAGCAGGGAACACATGGAACTGACTCTCTTTGACTTTTTTTTTAGAGAGCTTTTTCTAGTTTGTCTCACTCAGGTGTCAAAACTCCCCAACGAAAAGAAGCCCCGCCTCTTCCCTGCTTGGAGGAGCAAGGATTATCAGCTTAATCCAGAGAATGGCTAGCAACTTTGCAACCAGAACCTGCACCGGTGGCCTCCCTCCAGCCCAGTGCCCTCCCGCCCAGCGCCCTGGCCTCTATTATACTGATTTCCCTATGTAAACGGCTGCTGGATAATACAAGCGGCTATTATGAAGACCCCGAGATCTAAGATCCCAGTGTGGGTTCTTTCCAGAGGGCGAGTCTGTAGATAGGAAACATGCCCAATTCATGCTCTCTAGGGACACCTATGGCCTGAAGCATTGGCCTGCCTCTCTCCCAACCCCTCAGCTACATTGCAACTCTTGTACCCAAAAGCAGACTCTCTGGGAACGTGCCCCGCCTTTGGATGGAGGGAGAAGCCTGGGTCCCATGCCCAGCACAAAACAAAGTACAGCTTTGGGGTTGGGGGACCTAGGTCATAATTAGGAGCACACCTTCATGAATGGTAAGTGCCCTTAGGAAAGAGCCTGAGGGAGCTTGCTGACCCCTCTCCCACATGGGATCCTGCAGAAGACACCATCTCTGGTGAGCGGCCACCTGTACCAAGTCTCTGGGACTTTGACCTTGACTTTCAGCTTCCAGATTGAGCAACAAATTTCTGACGCTTAGAAATGATCCTTTCTGAAGCATTCTGGTACAGACCAAGACAGCGACAGCAACACCAACACCTCACAGCTCAGCTGTGAGCACTTGCTCAGCCCTGACCCCACCCGCCATTTATCTGCTAATGTGACTGTTTTCTTTTTCTCCTGAGGTACCAAGGGACAGTTAGAAGGACATCTGCCTGAGCAGGGGTTAGGGAAGACTTCTTGAGTTATAACTCTTTAATTTTTTTCTCAGACCCACTTAAAATCATGCACCGGCTATGTGTTTAGTGCCCCGGTGACTCCTCCCATCCCTGCCCTCACCATGCCTATCAGAAGGTTCCTTAAAGGCCTTAATTCTCCTGTTCAGTGCAAAGGCCACTTAGTAAAGAGACACTAGGACACGATAAATATTTTCAGAACGCATGAATAAGAGGTCTGTTGGTGTGAGATTTCACTGTGTGAAAAGCCAGGACCCAGATTCCAAAGAGCCAAAGATGACAATCTTTGACTGCCTGCCGCTGTTCTCCTCCCATCAATTAAGCCCTGCAGCACCTCGCTTCCACTCTTTCCCCCTCTCCCTCCTCTCTCTCTCTCATCTATATTGTTCTGTTTCCTCCTCCCCTCCCCTCCCTCCTTTTCAGAGAGTCTTTAGTACCCAGGAGGAGACGGCCCTGAGCCAGGTGCTGAGGGCTGGGCACACCTTCCCACCCACTCTGTTTCTTAGGGTGCTGTTAGTACTCCGACATTGTACAGGGCTCAGTCCTTCCCTGGACCCTCTGGTCACTGCTGTCTTACAGGTACCATTGGTCTGTGGGTCCTTGTGTGACTAAGCCTGAGCAGGACACCCCGAGAGTAAAGGACTAAGGCCTCCCTGGGGCCCCAGCTATGGTCGTGCACTTATTGTCACAGCAGGCCTACTGGCCGCCAAGGCTCTCTCATTCCTACACAATGTGTCTTTTATAAAACTGAACAGTGACAATTCAGGCTTCTCTGGCTTGTTTTCAATCCCAGGAGTCTTATTAGCAGGTCAGGCCCTGGATGGACTACTTCTTTGCTTCCTCAGGACTTCGGATTCAAGCAGACATTTGGTTCTTTGGGTGTCCTGAACTTCAGAGCCTCCTGTAAAATCCAGGATAGTACGGGAAGTCCTTCTGTATATGTGTTGCTTTTATTGGTTAATAAAGAAGCTGCTTTTGGCCAATGGCTTAACAAACTATAGCCAGGATGCAAGAGAATA
>NW_026067934.1:7082621-7230027 GCF_014885135.2 Alexandromys fortis | reverse complement strand
AGCATGAAGCAGAGAGAGAGAGAGAGAGAGAGAGAGAGAGAGAGAGAGAGAGAGAGAGAGAGAGCGAGCGAGTAGGCAGAGTCAGTGGAATGCCATGTAGCCACCAGAGCAGTCAGACGCCGGAATGTTGCCCAGTAAGTCACAGCCACGTGGCAATACACAGATTAATAGAAATGGGTTGGTTTAAGATGTAAGAGTTAGCCAGAAATACACTTTAACTATTGGCCAAACAGTATTGCAGTTAACAGAGTTTCTGCGTAGTTATTTTGGGTCAGGGCACCCAGGAAGGAATGAGCAGCCTCCAACAACACCAGGGCAGGTCTGGGAGCATCCCGGATGAACAGATGAATACAACCTCACCCTCCACAGGCTCCTTGCCCAGTGGTGAAAGAGCTTACATCCATCACTCTCAGGAGATGGCTGAGGATGTGGGCCAAGAGTCCTCAGTCTCAAACATTACCGCCTGGGGCCCCTTCTACTGTCTTCAGACAGAGGTACTCTGCCTTCCTACAACAAAGGTTAGAGGAGGTGATGGTGAGGGGAAAGCAGAGCTTCCTTCCCCATTCTCTCAGTAGCGAGGGTGACTTCCTGGGTGGGATCAGAGTTGAAGGATTAATGTGTATACTGGAGAAAGCTGGAAGAGGGGAAAGTGTCCCCAGGCAGTCAAACAAGGGACCACAGTTGCTCTCCAGAGGTGCAAGGAGGGCTCCAGTCTACAATCTAAGACACCCATGACCTCAGGGTCAGTGCCAGAGCCCTGCTGTGTTTTCATTGCTGCAGGTCTGGTCTCCCAGCTTTCTCTGAGACTGGCCACATGACCAAAGCAACCATCTCTGTCTGCTGCTCTCCAGGAAGCTCAGAGTCAGAGCTAAATCTATTCCCTTCCTCTGTCTTCTGACTGACCTAACTCTTGATGAAACACTCATCTGTGCAATGGGGGAGGGGGAAGGGGAAACTTGTGGTGAGGGTTTGTATCCCCCAGTTCCCCCTGCTCCATCTCCTCTTAGTGGGAGGAGTCTCCACAGCATCCCAGCATCCAGCTCCCCTCAGTGGGAGGAGTCTCCACAGCATCCAACTCCCCTCAGTGGGAGGAATCTCCACAGCATCCAGCTCCCCTCAGTGGGGGGAGTCTCCACAGCATCCATGCCACTTTAGGCACAGCTGCTCTGCTTTGCAGCCAACAGCTTGCCTCACACCTCAGGAGGAAGTGCTAATGAGAAAAGGGCTGTGCCTGCTTGGGGGTTCTCACAGTTTGTTCCAAGAACACACCTTCTTCGGGGTAGGATGTGAGTACTAATGCAGAGTGCTTACCGGCTAACCAAATGCCTAGGCGAGCAAGCGCTTCTAAAGCAAAGACCCTGGGGTACCCTGCGGTAGGGCACCTACGGCTCTCAACTCCACAGCATGATGCGGCAGTCCACCACCCATGCCAACTTAGTCCTGGAGCCGTGCAGATTCGAAGCTGGAAGATGCATTTCCCGTTGCACCTGTGAAGGACACTCGTTAAGCACATGTCCTCTGAAGCACCCCAGTTTGTGCACACAGGTGCAAAGCAAGGCCCTACCCAATGGAAGGAAGAGGTGCAGAAGTCCCCAGATGCATTCAGGCCAGAAGGGAAGCAAGGCAGTAACTTTTTCCTCCTGAGATAGGTTTCTCTGTGTTGCCCTGGCTGTGCTGGAACGCTGTCTGTAGACCAGACTGGATTCGAACTCACAAAGATCCATTGCCTCTGCCTCCTAAGTGCTGGGATTAAAGGCGTGCGCCACCACAGCCCAGCTCAGCAGCCCTATTCCAGTCCTTTTTCCCAGGAGCAGAGGAGAAGGTTTTTCTTGTCAAGCTCTGATTCTGAGATACCGTGGAGATGCCCTTCCCCAGACCCTTGTGCCACATCCGTGCCCTTCTGACAAGCCAGCCTAGGAGAGACCCAGGAGTCCCCCATCCAGAATGTCCCTGACTACTCACCCAAGCCTCTGTATCAACCAGCGTCAGATGCAGAGCCAGTCCCAGGCAGTGGGGTTACAAAGAAGAGCAAAGATGATCCCTGTCTGGAAGGCAGTGTGTGGGACACGAGACAGGTAGGAACGTAACACCAGGAAATAAAGGCCTCCTGTGTGGAACTCTCAAGGGGACGTGGTCCTTGTGGCCGGGAACTGGGGAAATGTCAGGGCTTGGTTGAACATCCCTTTTGGTTTGGCTGAAGGGACATGGTAAAGGGGTATTCTAGGACCACGGAAAGAGGGGAGGAGGAGGAAGAGCAAGGCCAAGCAATGTGTGACATGGTAACACTGTGAGGAGAATTTGGCAAATCATGGAGGCAGGACTTAGGAGGAAGAGGATTCTAAGTGGCTTTTTGAGTCTCAGTTGCAGCTTTTTCCTGAGGCCTTGGGAGATTTCTGTCCCTGGGGTATGAAGTACCCCAACTTACTAATAACCTGCCCTAATTTTGTGTTTGTGTCCTATGGGCTTCTCTGTTCAGTACATGGTCCTGGCCAGACAGGGCATAGCATTTGCTCTGGAAAGGTGCCCAGGGTTTCTTCTGATCCAAGCCTTTTATCAAAGGCACATACTCACGGACTCAACTGAGAGCATACATACCCATGCAGACTAAATATGGAACCTGTGGGGTCCACTGTACAGTAAAAGTGAAGGAGCCTTTGTCTAAACAGTAAGGGAAGCGTGATGGCACAGGAAGTACTTCTGCAGTCTCCCCACCTTTCATGTTTGTTTCCTACTTAATGTCTTCCTAAGGAAAGCAAGATGAGCACAGATTTTACTGTTCACGTGCGAGGGTTTGCCTCAAGTATGTATGTGCACCATATGTATGCCTGCACAGGTCATAATGAATTGGTTCCCCTGGAACCAGAGTTAGAGATGAATGACCATGAGCTGTCTGAGTGCTGGAAATGAGCTGGGGTCCTCTGAAGGAGCAACAAGTGCTCTTAACTGGTGAGCTACATCTCCAGCCCCGCTGTTCATTTCGACATCTCCCAGCCCAAATCTCCACAGGCATTTGGCTATCTGAGGAAAGACTCCTGCAGGTGGGGGGGATTTTTTGCAGACCCCAGACTGCTCAGGAGCCCCTGAGGATCCTGCCATGATACTTGGGCCCAGAAAGTTTGACAACTGCTGGGTTCTCTTTCCCATCAACCTCAAGAACTTCACACTGTGCCTGAACTAAGAGCAGAGATGTCTATCTTTGTAGTTGATCCTGAACTCCATAGAGTTTGTATATCCCACTCTGACCCAGCATGCATACAGGGGCGGAGGGGTGGTGATGAAGGCTGGTAACGTAGAAGGCTGGACCTTGGAACAGCAGGGAGATGGGAGAGACAGGCCAAGGATGTACTTAGTAAATATAGGTGGACTTCTGGAATCTGTAGCATTCATAAGCTCAGGGTCCAAACCCATAGTACACACCCAATGTCCCACTGAAGTTTCTCTTACTCATCTCCAAAGAGAGCAAGAATTTCAAGGCAGTGGCCAGAGCCACGAAACTGTAGGTTCCGTTTCTGATTGCCTGGGGCTTTTCTGATCGTGAGCTCCAGGGAAGCTGGACCAGGCACATCTATGATGCTGACCCTCATTTAATACCATTGTCACAAGTCACTAAAGCTGAAAAAAGGAAGGAAAAACCCACTTCATTGCTGAATAAGCTGAGAGTCTTGGACTCATAGGTCAAAGGGGCAATTTATATCTCAACTAAGGTGAAGACATCTTCACTTCATTCATTCCAGACTTCAAAACGCCCCAGAAATTGTCATCAATATGGATGAACTAGAATTTGATTTCTGAGCATCATTTGTGCTTTATTCCAAAGTTGACAAAATACCATTCTTTTAGCTATTCAAAGCTAGGAATCAACACCAGAGCTTCCAAAGAGGCAGACGCATCCCCCCACCCCAGTTCCCTTTGTCCAAATGACTTAAGACGATTTTTGACTTTGCTGTTCAGCCCAAGCTTCCATTTCCGGCGCTTTATGTAAAGAACTTCCTATTGGCATTACCTCCAAACAAAGCCCTTCGTATCTCTGGCATCTTTTCCAGGGCCGCGAGAGTCAGCCGACTTTCCAGGGTATTGGAAACCTTTATTTTCTGATCGCTGCTATAGACCTCCACCCCGCCAGCGGCATTTGGAGACAAGTATGCCTCATGATCAACCTGGACCTCTAAACGCTTCTGGCAGAGCATCACGTACTGAGGGAGGGCCCTTTGCACGGCAGCCTCCACCAGGTGGAGGTCCTGTGGCCTGCAGCGGACGATCATCGCAGGCTCCAGGAGCCGGAGAAAGGCTTGGAGCACGAGCTTGTCCAGCAGCTCCTGATAGATATCCGGATCCAGCACGATTGTACTGAGTCTCATCTTCGCATCCATGAGCAGTTCCAAGATGAGGTTGTCTCGGGCTCTCAGGACTGTGATCCGTGCCTGATTTCTCATGGTGGACAGGTGGATTTTTTTCTGCTGTTCTATCTGCTTCTCCTTCTTCTCATAGTAATCCATGATCTTTAGTCGCTGGGTTTGCACGAGGCGGCCTTTCTCAATGTTAAACTCCTCCTCCGCCTTGGCGTCGATCTCCTCGGCCTTCTCGTTGGCTTCTTGTTCAATAAAAGCCATCATGTGCTTGATCTGCTTCTGCACATCCGTGTCACTCAGGGCCATGGCTGCTCTCAGGACGCGGGGAGAGGGAGAGCTCGTGGACCCTTTGGTGGCTTCGATTCAGAGCAGTTTCCAGAGTGCTCCTAATGTTCCATGTCATCCCTGTGGAGTCCACAAAGGAGGAAAGGGCTAATCAGAGTTGAAAGGAAAGATCCTGGAGACCATATCTACAGCCCTCAGTGTATAGAGAAGTAAACAGAAGTCTAGGGATGGAAGATTTGTACGAAACTGTTCATTCCTTAGTAACAGAGGCTCCAACCTCTGTTCCATTCCTCTTTCACTCATTGTCACCCAGTAGCCACAAGTTGGGCCCATTCTAGTCCAGAATTCTCTACACAGTGATGGAAAGTCAACGGAGTGGAACTATCAAATCAAAACACAAACATAAAGAATGTCTCGATGTGGGGCTAGAGAGATGGCTCAGCCATTAGACCTGAGTTCGATTTCTAGTGTTCATATGGTAGCTCACAACTACCTGGAACTCTAGACCTAGGGGATCTGATACCTTCTTATGGCCTCTGCAGGCACTACACATATACGTCACTCAGACATGTATGCAAGCAAACCACTCATGCACACAATTAAAAAAAAAAAGGTTAAAAAACCAAATAGATACATTATGGGCTGGGGAGGACTGGGGAGAATCATGAGAACCTGGTAAGGCAGGATTTGATCTAGGAAGACTGCTCAGAGGCAGAAGGCATCACAAGGCCTCTAAAAACTACAAAGACTTAAGAGGATGGCTCAGAGGAGAAAGGCACCCTGGGGACAGGCACGGGCCTGCAGAGGTAGTCTTTTCACCAGGGAAGGCTTCCAACTTGTGTAGATCTTTGAATCGCATCAAGGACCTTTAAGAAATCCTGCTGCTAGAGAGAGCACAAGCAAGGAACTCAGGACCGCGAGGGGTGCACCCATACACTGAGACAATGGGGATGTTCTATCAGGAACTCACCAAGGCCAACTGGCCTGGGTCTGAAAAAGCCTGGGTCAAAACCGGTCTCCCTGAACATAGCAGACAAGGAGGACTACTGAGACCTCAAGAACAATGGCAACGGGTTTTTGATCCTACTGTACCTATTGGTTTCGTGGGAGCCTAGGCAGTTTCGTGGATGCTCGCCATACTAGACCTGGATGGAGGAGGGTGGTCCTTGGACTTCCCACAGGGCAGCGAACCCTGATTGCTCTTTGGGCTGACGAGGGAGGGGGACTTGATTGGGGGAGGGGCAGGGAAAGGGGAGGCGGCGGTGGGGAAGAGACAGAAATCTTTAATAAATAAATAAATAAATTTAAAAAATAAACACACACACACAAAAAGAAATCCTGCTGCTCATCCTACACCAGCTGCCATCAAAACCTCTGCCGGCACTGTCTGGGATCTGGGATCTGAACATGAATGAACAGTCCCCACAACCTGTGTGTGGTCCACAGGACCCCTGTAAAGGAAGGAACACAGACCCAACTCTTTTACTCTGACCTCCATGAATGCTCCATGGTATGTGTGACCTTATACTCACAAACTGGTGTGTGTGTGTGTGTGTGTGCGTGTGTGTGCATGTGTGCGTGTGTGTGCATGTGTGTGTGTGTATGCGTGTGTGTGTGTGCATGCGTGTGGCTCACCATCCGGTTCCCAAATAAACACATGGAGGCTTATTATTTCTTATGAGTGCCTGGCCTTAACCAGGCATGTTTCTAGCCTGCTTTTCTTAAATTATACCATCTACCTTTTGCCTCTGGGGTTTTCCCTTTATTTCTGTATTTCTTTCCTTTCCTTCTCATTCTGTGCTGGCTGTGTGACTGTGTGGCTGTGTGTCTGTCCCCTTCTTTTCTTGCTCCTCCTCTTTCTCACCCCTCGATCTTTCCCAGGTCTCACCTCCTATTTATTCTCTCTGCCTGCCAGTCCCACCGATCCTTTCTCCTGCCTTACTATTGGCTGTTCAGTTCTGTATTAGACCATTGAGGTGTTTTAGACAGGCAAAATAACACAGCTTTAGAGAGTTAAACAAATGCATCACAAAAGAATGCAACACATCTTTGCATCATTAGACAAATGTTCTACAGCATAAACAAATGTAGCACATCTTAAAATAATATTCTCTAACAGCAAACACTCATCATATACATATCCTCCTCTGGCAATAATTGTGATGAAGAAGAGGAGAGGAGGAGGAGGAGAAAAATCCTCATGCTGGGGGTGTGATTCCATGGTAGAGCATTTGCCTAACACGCACACGGCCCTGGGTTTCATCCTAGTGCCGCAGACAAACAAAGAAACAAAAAACACCAGGAAGCAAAAAACAAAACCAAACAAAAACAAAAAACAAACCTTCCTACTAGGGCCATAAAATACTGTCCTATGGGCATGGCGTCCCCATGACATTCACGGGCTTCCAACAGCTGTGGTTGCCTACATAGGACCTACAAAAGGCTGAATCCATAAACATTCAACCCCAGATGGATGAGGGTTGGTGGGTACCCGCCCCACCCAGGAAAGCTGACGGCAGTCTTGAGCTGCGGGAGGACAGAAAGTCATTTTCTTCAGTAGCAAAGCTATCCGTCAGTGACAAATGCTACCCTGCTCAATGCCCGTGTCCTCATGAGTGACCTGATAAAACCCCACTGGTCACAAAGCAAAAAAACAAAACAAAAACACAAAGCATGGTGAAGATTTGGTGGGAGGAAAGGAAGCATGGAAGATGGGGGTGTGGGAGGAGACTAAGGGACAGTGGAGGGATCCGTGGGTCAGAATGGATTGTATGCACAGATGAAATTGTCTAAGAATAAATTAATTTTAAAAACTCAAAAAATCTCATCAAACTCAGGAAAAATGCCTGAACAAAATGAGAATATTCGTAATAGAGAATATACAAAGAACTAAATACATTTTAGAGCTAAAGAATAACTAAATTAAAAGGATATTAAAGGCATAATCAGGACTGGTGAGATGGCTCAGAGGGTAAAGTTCTTACCACCAAATCTGAAAACCTGAGTTTGACCCCTAGGGCCCTCATGGTAGAAGGAAAAAAACGATTCTAGTAAGTTCTTTAAGCTCTGCACTTGAGCCCTGATATGCATTCATGTAATTTTAATTTTTCCAAAAAGGCTGGGCATGGTGACGCACGCCTCCAATCCCAGCACTTGGGAGCAAGAGGCAGGCAGAGCTTCGTCAGTCTGGGGCTAGCTTGGTCTAATAGTAAGTTCCAGGCCAGCCAGAGCCACATAGTAAGTTCCTATTTAAAATAGCTTTTATCCAAAAAGAATGATACGGAACTCATCTCGTATTATTTTGAGGTATACTTTTGGAAACTAAGTTATTTTGTCAATAGAAGGAAACATTCCCTGCTCCTACATGAGACGTGTCGATGAAATCGGTTTTAACAGACTCGCTAAGTGGCTCTGCTATCACCAGCATTCGGAGCCGCTGTGGATGAAAGGCTAGGGAGTTGGAGATGTAGGGCACCCTGGCATGTGTGTGGAGGAACAAACACACGGGGCCAGCCCTTACCGGTTCCCTGCTAGGAGCCGCCTTTGGTCTGGCGCCTGGAGTCTGCTACAGAATGTGGAACTTGGAACACACACTGGAACCTGGCACCGTCATAGCCTTCTGTCCAGATGACCCTGGCCATCTGACCAAGCAGCTCAAATTCACAGCTAGGCCGTCCCTTAGGAAGGCTGGCCAGTTCTGCCGAGAGGAGTCCAGGAGAGAGCTCCTTGGCACCGGGGCTGGAGCCGGCACTTGCAACACTCAGAATCTCAATTAAGTTGGTACAGGGTGGGCCTGATTCTGGAGTGGGCTCCCCTTAACAGACCCGTGTATAGACCCAAGCAGCTAGTTTATTCATTTACTAATGCAAACTACAGCCACCATGCTGGCGGGTCATGGCCTCTTTTCTTGAAGCCTGTGGAGCCAAATTTGAAGGCTGTTTAAGGAGAACGCAGTCCAATCAAAATCCACCAGATGGTCTTTAAGCCAGTCACTCCTATCGTGGGGCTGCTGGGTTCCCTTTCATGATGGAGGCCCCTCTCGGTGTCCATACAACTTCCACTGTGCAGGCTCCCCAGCAGGGTTGCCTGAATGCCCAGCTTTGCACTGACCATGCATGCGATTTTCTAAAGCGCTTCAGGTCCCCCTGCACCCAGTTTCATTGTGGGTATAATGGGACTATAACAGCATCCACATCCGGGGGCCATTGCTTAAATGAAAGAAGAGAAGACTGGTCACAGGGATGGGCAGAGTCCATCTTCCTGGATGGTGACTGTCACCAGCACACTGCTGCTATGACCTCTCCTTGGTTTTGGGTGTCACCCCTCATCACAGTTCCTCTTTGGGTGTAAAGGAGCTAGATCCGATTTGGCTCTCAATTTGTAAACTTTGTAGCCGTGGCTTCAGTTCAGGGACTCTTCGAACATTTCACAGCGCCCTCATTCGTAGTCCAGACACAGGCACAGCTCGGTGATGGTGGGCAGAGTTCTGAATTCCAAGGTCCCAGGCTGGGGGTGGGAGTGGATCGCCTTGTAGCTCATCACAGCTCCCTGCCGTTGCTGCAGTTCACGGTTCTTGGGGCCCTCCGTGTGCACCAGCTTCTACTGTGTTCATTGATGCTGGCCTTGGAAGTGTCTGCACAGTGGGCTGAGCTGAAATTCAGGGCTAGAGCCAATGTGTCTGCAGGAATTCAGGTGCCACCCCATGTGTGTGCAGGAACTCGAGTGCCCTGCCATGCATCTGCAGGAACTCGGGTGGCCTGCCATGCGTCTGCAGGAACTCGGGTGCCACTCCATGCACCTGCAGGAATTCAGGTGCCATGCCATGCGTCTGCAGGAACTCGGGTGGCCTGCCGTTCATCTGCAGGAACTCGGGTGCCATGTCATGTGTCTGGCAGATGTAACTTCCTGCCTGTCTTGGATAGGAATTGTGAGTTCATATGGGCTTCTGATTTAAGCAAAACAACAAACCAAACTGAGAAAACCTCATGTCAGCTTTTGCACAAAAACCCAGAGTCCTGTATTCTACTTCCCTGAAAGTAATATCTGTCCTAATGATATTTGAGGTTATGGCAGCAAATCAGGGCCTCTAAACCAGACATACTTCCAAGTGTCTCCCCATATCCAATAGCAGGGCATTTTTGCTGCTTCAGACCCAAGCACCTAGCGCAGTTCCACTCAGCAATGTTTGCTCACACGGTTCCCTAAGTAAAACGTCCAGCTCGACTGAGCCCCACCCTTACTTTCAGTCCTAGTTTGAGTCACACTCCTTCTTGGGCCTCCAGGCTCCGCATCAAAATGACAATTCAGAGGTGGGGCCGGGGCACCGGCACCCAACAGTTCAGCAGAGGCAGCTGCAGGCGGGTGCTTGTTCAATGCGACTGGCTGGACTAGGGGCTTGGAGTCAGGAAAGAATGCGCTGTTTCCTTCCTCTCTCTGTCTCCGTCTCCGTCTCTGTCTCTCTGTCTCTCCCTTCCTTTCTTGCCTTCTTAAATTGAATACAACATATATTCAGCAAAGTACACGGAATAAAAATGTGCAGCTTAATGAATTCTAACTTGGAAGTCCTGACTCCCAAGCAAATATTTGGAAACTACCTACCACGCAGGTCGAGAAAGGAAGTGTCCAGGGCCAGCGAGATATCTCAGTAGGTAAAGGTGCTCTTGCCACCAAGCCTGATGACCTAAGTTCAATCCCTCAGACTCACATGATGAAGCGAGACCAGACTCCCACAGGTTGTCCTCTGCCCTCCAAACATGTGTCATGGCATGTTCACACTAATACACAACACTTCCACACAAAGTAAGTCATTAATTTTTTTTAAAAAATGTTTGTCATATTCCAGACACCCCCTAATGAGACTGTGGATGGGACATTTCAGGACTGGTGATTTTGTATCTGTGGCTGAGGGAAAGGTCCTAGGAGGAAGCATGAGCTTGGAAGTCTCCATTTCTTCAGGCTCTTGCTTACATGAAGCCATGTACACCCTAGAGAAGCGAGGAATCCTATAACCAAGAAGAAGCCAGGAGTCTGTCAGCCAGAAACTTGTCCAGACCCTGAGCAACCTTCCTTCATTCCAGCTGTGTCTGTAAGCATGCCTGAGGTCAGATGTGTGTGGTGTGGTCTCACTGCCCCGTCCAAAGGGAAGCAGCTTCAGATTTAGGCCTCTAGACACTTAGGGGTTTCCAAGCAACAAGAAGAAGGGGCTTTCCAGGACTTGAAGCATGGGGCAATATGTAGGGCCCAGGAAGTAGGTGAAGCAATTTAGGAAGTCCTTTTGCGGGTGTGTGTGGGGAGATTCATAACTAACTATGTGAGAGGAGGCGCCCCCTTCTGTCTTTTAGCAGATCTTGGCTGAGCAGGGTGTGAGGCACTGTGCAGGCACTGCCAACAGAGAGAATAAGGCCATGCCAGTCCTGGCTCCCAAGCCCTTGGTGTGATGGGAGACATGGTTGGTAAACAGGAAATCACAAGCCAGAGGACTGGGCAGCCACAAAGCCACTAAAGCTACATGCATGCAGGGATCTAGCCCCGCAGTTCCTACCAAGCTCATCGTAGACTGTCACAGCGTATGGCCCCACATGTCTGCCATCTTACATGTGGGCGGCTTCAAACGTCTGGGTGTTGACAATAAAATGCAAATGGGGGGAAAGGATGATGATGAAAGGATGGATATGTAGAAATTTAGAGACATTCGGACAAAGCGAGGTCTCAGGGAGATCCAGTATAGCACCTTAACGTGGAGCAAGTCAATCTGGAAAAGACGGGACACTGGTGGAACTTGCAATTGGGAATTTATCCAAGCTGTCAGGAACAACTCAAGTCTTCATGGAGTTCCAATTCTTAGCAGAAACTTGAACTGCGCAGAAAGGCCTCTGGCTAAGATGTGTGGAAAGATACTTGCCATCCAAGGTGAGAGAGGGTAAGGGGAAAGAATAGGCACAGATAAGGTGGCTGTAGGTTTCGGATGAGTGACAGAGCCTGTGGTTTCTGAATAGGGTTGTAATTTGACCCAACACTGGGCTAGGGAGATTCACCGGGTGGTGGCAGAGGCAAATGAGATGAACTGGCTATAAAGCAGATAGAGACCGCACAGGTTATGCCCAGGATGAGAGACAGGGTGGCAGTAATGAAAGAGGAGGCATAAGAGCGATCAGGTGTGACACTTGGATGCGGCCCTCCCAGGGCAGAGCGGCTGGGCTGGGCTAAGGCTGTGGATGTGCCCCCCTCTCAGGGCAGAGCCGCTGGGCTGAGGCTGGGGCTGGGCTAAAGCTGTAGATGCAGCCCCCCGCCCCCAGGGCAGAACCGCTGGGCTGGGTTAAGGCTGTGGATGTGCCCCCCCCCAGGGCAGAGCGGCTGGGCTGGGCTAAGGCTGTGGATGTGCCCCCCCCCCCGCAGAGCTGGGCTGGGCTAAGGCTGTCAAACAATGGGAACTACATGCTGTGCTCTCAGGAGCCAGTTGGAGGAGGGGGCAAGTGAGAGCTTTACACTCATTTGCTCCGGAAGTAGAAGTCCACTCCTGGAGAGAAAATCCAGTCAGAAAAGCATAAACTACATCTTCAGTGATGACAGTGAGGACCATATATAGTCTTGGGGACTCCATCCCAGAGGCTAAGCAATTTCTTGTACTGGCTGCAGAACGTAAAATGCCTGTAGGGGCCGGGCAGAAAGGGAAGAGTGAGTCAGACAAGGCAGGGAAACACTTCTTCCAAAATCATTTACATCAAGAAACCACAACTTAGCCTCTTCTAAAACATCTGCAGGCCAGATGTTTCAAAGCAGTACTTCAGAGAAGTTGGGTTCTCCCCAAGAGCGGTTTGCTTTGAATTAGTATAGCTTGGTTTCCAGGGACGGTGTCCTCCACAAGAAGAGCCCTCCAGTTCTCTCTCACCTCCAGGTGATACAACCCAAACCACCTTGAAAGAAATAAAGCTCTCGCCTAACACGCACAAAGTCTTGGGTTACACAAAGTCTTGAGTTAAATGTCCAATACCAACAAAAACAAGAAGAGAGAGGAGAAGGAGGAGAGGAAAACATGCACATTAATTTTCACAGCACTGTTGTCCCTAATAATAAGATAATTGAAGGGAATCCGAATCTCTGCCAAGAGTAGACTTTATAAAAGTTATCTTCCTAAGAGGGACAGGGTATGAAAGGAATGGACCAACATTAACATCTGTGACAGAAACAGTGCCGGAAAACGCAAGTCAGAAGAAAATGTATGCTATGAGTTTGTTTATCCAGTGCTTCTCAACCTTCCTAATGCCGTGACTCTTTAATACAGCTCCTCATGTTGTGGTGACCCCAACCATAAAATTATTTTTGTGCTACTTCGTAACTATAATTTTGGACTGTTATGAATCGTAATGTAAATATCTGATACTCATGATATCTGATATGTGACCTACAACAGGTAAAGACCCACAGGTTGGGAACCACTGATTTATCCAAAGTTCAAAACAGGCAAAACCAAACATTGTGCACAGGTGATGATTAACCTAGAAGGGAGTGATTATCTTTTTTTTTTCTTTTTCCAGACAGAGTTTCTCTGTTGTAGTTTCCAAGCCTGTCTTGGAACTTGCTTTGTAGATCAGGCTGGCCTCAAACTCACAGAGATCCGCCTGCCTCTGTCTACTGAGTGTTGGGATTAAAGGCTTGAGCCATCAAAAAAAAAAAAAAGAAAGAAAAGAAATAAAGCTCTCCATGACAACTGAGGCTGTATCTTCACCAATGGCCTCTCATGGCTTCTTTCGGGGACTCCATCCCTGCCACATGGTGCTTAGCACCTTGGGGTTTCCACTGCAGCTGAGGCTGCCCCTTCACCAGTGACCTTTCCTGGCACCTCACAGTACCATACCTCAGCCCCCACCCCTGACTCCTTCAGTCCTGTAACTTCTATGCCAATGATTCTGTCCTGTATGGGATGCGTTTACACATCACCAAGTTCATTTGCTACCTTGACGCACAGCCTTGGCCCCTCTGGACCACAGTCTCGGGGTCCTGACCCTGCGGGAATACTTCCAGAGTCTCACCGCAGGGGTGCTGGTCGCTTCTTAGTCATAGATGATTCTTCAGCCCTAGGTAACCAGCATCGATTGCCCCAGTAAAGCAAGGATTTCACTTCAGAGGTGCTGGTCTCTTGTTAGCCAACAGCCACAGCTAACCAAGACCCACAGATTCCCAATTCAAAATATTGACAGCCCCGAGAGGCTTTGCATCCTTCTGAAATTTCACAAGCCATCTGCATTGCTCCGGCATTATCGTCCATGTTCCCACAGAACAGCTCGTTAAGCTCCAAGCCCTTGATGGCGTTTCCAGACCAGACTGACAGATGCTTCCAGAATCCTCCCCTTATGAGCAGGGCCAGGTGGGCTATTGTAACAGCCCATTCTCTGATACCAACTTCAGCTTAGAGAGGAAAGGGTTTAGTTCCTCTTACAGCTTACAGTCCATCATGAAGGGAAGTCGAGGCAGGAACCCGGAGGCTGGGACTGAAGCAGAAGACATGGCGGAATGCTGCTCCGTGGCTTTCTCAGGCCGCTTTCTTACACAACCCAGGGAACGGGATGTATACAATTACACCTGTCCAGGGGATGGCACCACCCATGGTGGACTGGGCCGTCCCACTGTAACCATTAATCAAGAAAGTGCTCAACAGATGTGTTTATAGGAAAGCCTGATAAGGGCATTTCCTTAATTGAGGATATGTCGATAGGCTAGTCTGAAAGGGACATTTCCTTGATCGAGATTGCCTCTTCCTGGGTAACTGTAGTTTGTGCCAAATTGACAAAAATTAACTAACATAGGGTCAGATGATCTTATTTGACACAACAAAGTCATGTCTGTGAAAGAGAGATGCTGGTACCCTCACAATGGAAGTCATATCTGTGAAAGGGAGATGCTGGCACCCTCACAATGGAAGTCACATCTGTGAAAGGGAGATGCTGGCACCCTCACAATGGAAGTCACATCTGTAAAAGTAAGATGCTGGTACCCACACAATGGAAGTCACATCTGTGAAAGGGAGATGCTGGTACCTTCACAGTGGAAGTCACATCTGTGAAAAGAAGATTCTGGTACCCTCACAATGGAAGTCACATCTGTAAAAGTAAGATGCTGGTACCCTCACAATGGAAGTCACATCTGTGAAAGTAAGATGCTGGTACCCTCACAATGGAAGTCACATCTGTGAAAGGGAGATGCTGGTACCCTTAAAACAGAAGTCACGTCTGTGAAAGAGAGATGCTGGTACCTTCACAGTGGAAGGCACTTCTGTAAAAGGGAGATGCTGGTACCCTACCCTCACAATGGAAATCACATCTGTGGAGGAGAGATGTTGGCACCCTCACAATGGAACTGAAAGGCCAGAGATATGAAGGTTGAACAATCTTTGGAAAGTTCTAGGTGAGTTTGTTATTACAAACTGTAACTCCCCTGGCCTCGCCTCTAAGGTTCCTGCCCTCTGACCTTACATAGAACCAGACCCTCTAACTACCTGTGGGGAAGTGAGCCTAGATTAGAGGTCCCAGGAAGCCTCCAGAGGACCAAGCCTAAGACTGAGGTGAGTGAGTAGCTTTGGGATATATCACCTCAGAGAGAGCTCTCCATCCAGAACTTCAGAACTGAGAAGGAATACAAGCATCAGCCTCAGAGACAAACAGCAGCCATGTCTACTCTTAGTCCTCAGCTCTAAGTGACATATTCAGAGCACACACTGCTCTGATACCATCGTAAGAGTCCTGGCCTCAACCCTTAAGAGGGACACAGCTCAACCCCCAGCACAGGGCAAGTACTGGTTTGCAAGAAAGAGGATGTAAATGCCTGTCCAACATTGTCCCTCACCAAGTCCAGCATCTCTTCAGGGACTTCTTTGGGAAAAGTGCTGTTTTCCCTTTTCCTTACCCATCTCATGGAGGCAGCAGAATGCAGCAATGTCATCATAGCTACCCGCTGAGCCGACACACGAATGGTTGGATGGTGAACCATCATAGCTACCTACTGAGCCGACACGCAAATGGTTGGATGGTGAAGTGCCCGTATAAACTGCTAACAACCCTGGGTGTTTTCAGCCCTTTGTCTGAATGAGAAAAGACCAAATGTGTTGATGGAAGGTGATGTGTGGGCCCCTGGTCTCCCTTATTTCTGGGGTGCATTGGCGGGGACAGTTTGTTATCAGTTAACTAAGCTTCCTGTGTGTTTCCGTGCTATCCCTGCCCCACCTGGTGATTAGCTGCAGGCAATCTTCTCCATTGTTAATATGGTAATTTCCCACCTCCCTGGGGGGAGAGATCTTTGTGCTGCAGTTAGGTAGAAAAAGGCTTCCCCAAGTCTGAATAAACGGCATTCACTTGATCTCCTATCGAATGACCCTGGTCTCTGTGTCTTGTGTTCAATCTCCAGGCCCTTGCCAGGACTCGCATTCGGTACAGCTGCATGTGAACTGTACCGAGGGTGTAACACCGAAATCGGGTGTTACAGTGATGAAGTGGCCTACTCCAGTGGGGCTCCCATACAGCCTACCTTGCTGGGACACAGGGCTCCACAGGAAGTTGTGAAGTGTGAGGTAGTTAAATAGATTTGTCTGGAAGCCTCTGAGACTATTCTGCTCAAAGGGGTGACTATAAGGAAGTCATAATTCTAACTTACACTCAAGTAGAAGATGAGATCAACCAGAGTGGTCCTGCCTCCTGGAACTGCATTCCAAATTCCCTTCTTAGCCCTGTATTAACCCTCCAGATACCAAATAAGGAGGTCAGAGGGAGCCAGAGAAAGGCTTGAGATAACTTTCCTGGGGGAGGTTGAGACAAAGAGTGTTTACAAACAAGGAAAAATTATTTCAGTACCTTTAAACCCGTATCGCTATAGAACATGATATGTTATAAGCAGTAAGTTAGCTTTGGATCTATGGAACTTATGGAAGTTCACATGCTTAGTTGAAGGCCTGTAGAACAAGTAATGTAGGACAAGGATGTTTTGCCTCTAGTACTACATGATGCCACCTATGCCCAATGCCTTCTACCCCCGAAGGACCAAGAGACCTTGTTGTAAGAAGTCTACTTGTTTGTTTCCCAGCCTCCTGGAAGTTCAGACATAAAGTAATCACACAGAAACTATATTATTTAAAACACTGCTTGGCCCATTAGCTCTAGCTTCTTATTGGCTAACTCTTATATATTAATTTACCCATCTCCATTAATCTGTGTATCTCCACGTGGCAGTGGCTTACCATCTAAAGTTCTGACATCTGTCTCTGGCAGGGCTACATGGCTTCTCTCTAACTCCTCCTTCTTTCTCCCAGCATTCAGTTTAGTTTCCCCTGCCTACCTCTATTCCCTGTGCAGGCCCAACACAGTTTCTTTATTAACCAATGATATTCACAGCATATAGAGGGGAATCCCACATCCTGACCTGGATGTGTGAGACCAGGATGGTGGCAGGGAAGTAGACAGGATTGAACAGAAGTTGATGGCCTGCTCAGGGTGCTCTGCCGGGATGGTGGTTGGGCTTTTCCTGGTTCTTATGAGGTATTTACTTATGTCTTAGAAATGCAGAATCTCTACTTTCCCCCATTCTTCAGCCCTCATTCAAAGAACAAATAGCTTGCCTTTTTATTAAGGTCCTAAAACACAAAGGTTCTCATGTCCACATCCCCATTTCCATGGACAGTAGGCATGGTTGCCATGAACTATCCCCTGGTGTTCTTAGACATGAGATGTTCTTATATCTAATATGATTTTGATGGGCAAAGAACTTGTGGGTGCAGTGGTTTCTCTTATAGAAAGGTCTTGTGGGTTCATATACATCCCACCTTTTATTTTTCATTCTCTTTTTGTCCTTCTGGTCCCCCAGAGTAGATGCAGAACCAAAATGCCTTCCTGGTAGCAAAGAGTAAACCCTTTCCAGACATAGTAAAGTCAACTAGTGTTTTGGTTCTGAATTTCCCAAGGTCACTATATAAGCAGCACACTTCAATTATTTATCAATTAGCCAATCTAACACATTTTTTGTTGTTGTTTAGAGACAGAGTATCTCTGTTTAACAGTCTTGGCTGTCCTGGAACTTACTGTGTAGACCAGGCTGGCCTCAAACTCACAGAGATCCTTTTGCCTCTACCTCCCTAGTGCTGGGATTAAAGGCATGTGCCACCACTATTTTTGATATCTAAAAAAATACAAATTCTTTTTCCTTCCATTTCGATGATAGTTTTTGCTGAATATAGAATCTAAATTATGATGCTTTCTTTACCTTCTTTTCAACGCTAAAAGATTCCTTTATATTATACTCCAGTTTGCATTATTTCAGATAAGAAGTCAGTTATTTCTACCTCTGTTCCTTGGTACACAGTATCTTTTTTATATTTTGCTCTCAATTTTTCTTCCTTTTATCACTGACTTTTGGTGATTCCATTATGAAGTGATTTTTTTTGATGTCGTTTCCTCACTTTGCATGTATTGAAATTCTTCATTAATAATCTCACAAAACTGGAATGACTTCAAATCATTACCTCCCAGTCCTTTCTAGATTCCAAACATGCATGCACATAAAATCATTTAGTACTGCTGTGCACATGTGTGCATGCACGTGTGTGTGTGCGTGCACACACACACACAAACACGCATGTTCTTTAGCATTCTTTAGTTTGGATGGTCTAAGTTGGTGTCGACTGCTAATGTTTCCTTTTCAATGTCCAATAAGTTCCTCCCTTCAGGTAGTGAACACTTCGGCTCTAACGCTCTGTGTGCTTCTAAAATTACCTTCCCATTTTCCTCCTCATCATGTTCATGCTTTCCCTTAAATCTTTGTTCACATTTTAAAGTTCTTTTAAAGTACTTGGGCTACAGAGATGACTCAGCAGTCAAGAGCACTGGCTGCCCTTCCAGAGGACCTGGGTCCAATTCCTAGAACCCACATGGCAGCCCACAACTGTGTATAAACTCCAGTTCCAGGGGATCTGACACCCTCACACAGACACACATACAGACCAAACACCAAAGCACATAAAAATAAAAAACTAAATTTAAAATGTCTGTCTGCTAATTGCACTGTCTTGTCATTCCTGGTTTGTTTCTGCCGACTAAATTGTCTATGATTTTGTTGCAGCATCACACCCATTTGTATGTGCAGTAATTTTTAACATTCTGAAAAGCTTTTTGTGTTCATACTTGTATTTTGTTGTTGTTAAAATGCAGATTTTTTTAAAATCTGGCTATGCTCATTAATGAATTTGTTCTTTCTGAGCTCGTCTCTAAACTTTGTTGGGAAAATGCCTAAAGTCGCCTGACACCGTAGCTCTAACCCTTCTACTGAAGTGAATTCCCTGGGCTTTCAATAAGAGCTCTTCATACTGGCTGGTTGAAACCCAAACATCTCCTGGAGCAGTGTGGAGCCCTTTCCTTAACCTGGTAGAAGCTCACCCTATACAAATGCAACTTGGTAATCAACCACAGAGCAAGGGACGCAGGAGCCTTTTTTGCTTCCATACTGTCTTCTCCATGATACCTTCCTTGTCTTGAAAGTCTCCCCAGCTATCTCTGCTGAACAAGGCCACCAATCTCTGTTTGATACTTCCATTAAGAAAATACTCTTACATAAAGGGGGGGCAGTAGGGCTTTTACTACTTAATTCCTTTCTTCAGGAACTCATCCCTGTACCACACATGGTCCAATATCTGGGAAACAATGTGTCTTAGTTACGGCTTCTATTGCTGTGAAGAGTCACCATGACCACGGCAACTCTCATGAAGGAAAACATTTAATTGTGGTGGCAGCTTACAGTTCAGAGGTTCAGTCCATTATCATCGTGATGGGGATGACGGGGAAAATGACAGTGTGTAGGCAGCTGGAGGAGCAGCTGAGAGGCCTACATTTTGCAAGCAACAGGAAGTTGACTGAGACACTGGGTGCCATCCTGAGCATAGGAAACCTCAAACCCTGGCGCTATAGTGACACATTTCCTCCAACAAGGCCATACCCACTTCTACTCCCTATGAGATTATGTGTGCCAATTACATTCAAACTACCACACAGTGGTTTTTTTGTTTGTTTTTTTTTTTTTTGCATCTAGTATCATTTTCAAGTTCCTTACACCAGGAAGATTGGTCTAGTACTGTTGCTTTCTATGGTAGAAGTGAACACAACTACACTGCTTACGCAAAGTGCGTTCAACGTAGACATCTGCTTTTCCACTCCTTTCTCAGGAGGTCAGGTTGCAAGCAACAGAAACAATGTCTGATTAAACAGAAAAGGCATGGAGAACCTTAAGAGAATCATGAATAGCATGCAAGGTTGTAGAAAGACTAGGGAAACTTTGCTGGAGGAGGTCTCTGCTTGTTGGTTCCCAGTTGCCTGGCTAGCTTAGTCCTGAAATAATAACACAGAAACTGTATTAATTAAATCACTGCTTGTCCCATTAGCCCCAGCTTCTTATTGGCTAACTCTTATATTAATCTAACCAATTTCTATTAATCTGTGTATCGCCACATGGCTGTGGCTTAATGGGTAAGTTCCCAGCGTCTATCTCTGGCACCTCCCTGGCTTCTCTCTGATTCTGCCCTTATTTCTCCCAGCATACAGCCTAGCCTTCCCCGCCTAGTTCTGTTCTTCCCTGCCATAGGCTCAAAGCAGTTCTTTATTCATTAACCAATAACAGCAACACACACCAGAACTTGAAGATGGGAATGGTGTCCAGCACACACCTCGGGAGCTATTCTGGTAAGAAAACCACTTCTGCCACAATTCTCATCACCTTGCTTTCAACGACCCCTGTGAACACCTGCCGCTTTTGAACCAGGAACTCAATCATACCACATCTATAACCACTGCCTGCCCTGAGGTGCCACTTCCCATGTCAGAAACTGACTTCCGTACCCATCGCTGAAGCTGAACCTCCAGAGAGTATTTGCTTATATTTGAGTTGAGTTTCACTAACTCATGAATTTGGCAAGGATGGAACGTCTGCAATGTCTATCTTTAAAGCTAGCTCTTTTCTTCCGCTGAGACTCACAAACTAGACCATTGGCTCTCAACCTTCCTAATGCTGCAACCCTTTAATATAGTTCCTCATGTTGTGGTGATCCCTAAATTATTTCATTGCTACTTCATACTTGTAATTTTGCTACTGTTACAAACTGTAATGTAAGTATCTGATATGTAACTATCTGATACGCAACCCCAAAGGGGTGATGATGAGAACCACTGAACCAGAAGATGCTCTACATTCAAAATGTGGTTCTGAAGTTCACTGACCAGAACATATACTATGAAAGAAGAGCCACAAATGAGTTTGGCGGGTAGGTGTCATTGCTGCCACATATATCTAAACAACTCACGTGTCTGTCACTTCTGAACCAGGAACTCCATTACACCACTCTTAGACATGAAGCATGGGATAAAATACAGACTTCATTCCTCAAAGAGAAATCTGTGACCCAGCCTTTTTTGAGGCTATGGAAGGGAACAATTCCCAAATTATATGACTATTTTATTGCATCAACCTCTAAGGACGTGTCCTCTCCTACAGCAATTGGTGGTGACATTGTCATTCACAAAGACTGCTTTCCTAAACCCAGGGTATGGCGGAAGGCAGAAGATGGCAAACATTATGAGCAGTACTTCAGCTAGACTCCTCAGTGTCTGGGGTTTAGTCCTGAATTTCTGCGAGGTACTGAGCTGGAAAGGGGGATCTAGTTACAGTCACTTGGAAATGGAAACCAAGTGAGGCAATCTTATTAGACTTGGTTTCCCTCATTCTACCTGCTAAGGTCCGAAGACTTTTAAGAACTCACTACAGTGTTTAAGCCATCAGTGCCCCAGCTCAAAGCACCATGCAATGTCTGTTACCAAAGACAGCAATGCAGATGGGAGGTGTAAATAGGAAGGAAAAGTGTAGGCAGGGTATTTGGCCAGATGACATGAAGTCATGAGCCCTTAGCACATCCGTGGCTCAATCTGAACATAGGGACGATGTGTAAGAGAAAGCAGTATCATGACAAATGATAGATCATTCCCCTTCCTAATTGGCCACTTCCCAGAAGGAATTTCATAGACTGGGGGGTGGTAGGGGTGGGTGCCAAGGCTCAGAGTGAGGATAGGCTCCTGTAGAGACAAACCGTGGCTTTGTGATGGACGCATGTCACCTTCCTCTGCTCCTGACCTGACACACTTCTCCCTTTAAAACTGTCATTCCTACTGTAGCCTTGGGGGACCTGGGAACCCTGGTGAGCAACAACCCAGGTGAGTGATGCTGCTGGCTGCCTCTCCAGCAGAGAGCCTCCTTCGGAACTGTAGCCCATCACGTGGGAAGCATAGAATCTAGTCAGGATGAAGCCCATGCCTCAGTAGGTGGATAGAGCCGACCAAAATGGTCCCAACCCCTTTCCAGAAGGATGGTTTTATGGATGAGGCGTCACCCGGGTGTTAGGTAAAAGCCATCCAGCATTTCCCTACCATGACTGGCTTAAGGACGAACTGAATTGATCCAATCAGAGGAAGTCTAAGTCTTTTAATTATTGAGTCAAGGAAAACCTGCTGGTTGGAGCAATCAATGGAAGATAGAAGCCCTTCCCATGCTGTTATCAAGCCCCATGGATTTCTGTCGTATACACATCCTCCAAAGTGACTCTCTTCTTCATATTCATGGTAATACTTCAATTAGTTAAAGATTCATTCATTCGTCATTCATTTATATACAGTGTTCTGCCTGCAGGTCAGAAGAAGGCACCAGATCTCATTAGAGAGGTTGTGAACCACCATGTGGTTGCTGGGACTTGAACTCAGGACCCCTGGAAGAGCAGTCAGTGGTCTTAACCTCTAAGCCATCTCTCCAGCCCTGCTTCATTCAGTCTAAAATGACCTCTCCCCCTCTTCCCTCTGTCTTAGTCTCCTCCTACTCACCAAATCCACGCTCTAGTCCCAGAGGGGTTTCCAATGACAGACTAAATTAGTCGTTTTCTTTGCCTACAGTCTTCAACGCACTGTCATGGAACACATGGCCAGTAGCATAAGACTGGAAGACATTTCAAACCTTAGCCCCACTACTTGGCTGTGTAACTGAGCAAGTTTTTTTTTTTTTTAATGTCTTTGCATATTCCTTTCCTCAGCTTATAATGAGAGCACTGTAGAAGTCAGAATCCCTTTGGTGACCAGTGACTGAAAACTAACTTCAGTTAGGCAAAAAGAAGAGCTGTGCTGGGCGATGGTGGCAGCTGCTTTTAATCCCAGCACTCAGGAGGCAGAGGCAGGCAGATCTCTGTGAGTTCA
This sequence comes from Alexandromys fortis, assembly GCF_014885135.2. Taxonomy (NCBI): domain Eukaryota; kingdom Metazoa; phylum Chordata; class Mammalia; order Rodentia; family Cricetidae; genus Alexandromys; species Alexandromys fortis. Next base: position 7,207,139 of record NW_026067934.1, on the reverse strand, counting down.
AGGCCAGCCTAGTCTACAGAGCTAGTTCCAGGACAGTTAGGGCTGCTACACAGAGAAACCCTATCTCGAAAAACCAGAGAGAGAGCATGCTATACCAGCTGTTTGGCCGTCTAAAGAGCCACAGGAGCACAAGAATCCTGAACTTAGATTACCCCCATGAGCTTTCTTTGTGTGAACATTCATGCAAGTGTGCACATTCGTACAAGTGTGTGTGTGCATGCTTTAAGGGCAGCACATCTCCACCGTGGCTTCTTTCTGGCCTCTGGCTTGCACTAACTAGTTCCTGAATAGCCAATGGTTTTCAGACCCACACAAGCCAGCTATGCAGTGAAGAGGAGGAAAGAAGCCCTCCTGTGAACTCCCAATTCGAAAACTCCAGGAAATGCGTGCCTTGTCTTGCCTTGGTTGTGGTACCCATGTAGGGCTAGTCCTCGTGGGTTCAGGCAGGATGTGGAAAGTAAGAGCTTCCCGCCAAGTCACATGATGACAGAGATGAAATTACAAAGAATATTTATCAGAAGCAAGTGGTGCTGTCCTAGACAGAGCAGCCAATAGCCGCTGTCTACAAGTCTCATCCTGCATAGTATTCCAGAGATAAAACAAGATTACCTACATCACTGACCTCCGAGTGCACAGCACAACCCAGGTCCCGCACAGTGCTCTGCCAATCCCTCCCTCGTTCACCATGTTCACTATCTCCTTCCATTTAGGCTCACCTAGACGGTACCTTTGTCTCTTGCTGTGTAGATAAAGATGGTCCTCTCTGTATGTTATGTGGCAATAAGGTTTGACAAGCAGGCAGCATCATTGGCTCCTATGCCCCGCTAAGTCTGTTCTCTGTCCACCTCAGATGGCCTCCGTTCCTAAGAAATTGTGTGCTGCTCTCCCTTGGCCAGGGCCTGCCCTCTGCTTCTCCCAGGCCTTCTCCTATTGGCCTCACAAGTCCCAGGCCAATGATAGTACTTCTGCAAGTCCTTCTTCAGCATGCCCACAGCTCTGCATGGCTGCTCCTCAGCTCTTCCAGAAGCCTGCCCTTTCTCCTCCACCACAGTACTGATTACATTACGTAGTAATTATCTGTTTGCCCATCAGGTCCTTTCCGCTCCCCCTCTAGCCATGGTGGCTTGCCAGCTCTAAGTCCCCTGGCCAGGAAGAAAGCCTGGCTTCTAGTCGACCTCAATTCACGCTTGTTAAGTGAAGTACTGAATGAATCAATGAGGAGGAGGAAGGAAGGAGTAGAGGAAAAAGAGAAGGCAGCCTAGACAAGCTCACTGTTCCCACACAAACCTGTGTCTGTTTCAATGCTCACAGTTGGAACAAAAGGGGGGGGGGAAGCAGAGGCCTATGGGATGCTTAAGGACAAAGTTGCTTCCTGTCCCCCAGTCCTTGACATTTGAGAACTGTTTTGGGTTTTGTTCTGTTTTACCACTTTTTGCCCATGGGAAATAGAGTGTCTTGCAGAGGTCTATTTATTCCAGTTGAAGGGAGCAGGGGCTGATGAGGCAGTATTCCGGATGACTCCCCGACCCCCTTTTACAAGCCAAAGCCATACCAGGTGTGACCGTCCCCAGAGTGCTAATATTCTTGGCAGTCTGTCTGGCATTGCTATGGGCCAAGGGAATGAGGTCACCGTCGCCAGTGAAATCACCACTCTATGATTCAGCGCCCATCAGTTCCCAACTTGGAGTGTGCTCTGAGATTCCCAGAGCTTCCCACAGCCATCCAGAACCTGGGGTCCCTGGGAGACCAGCTCACATTTTTAGAGCAAAAGAACTGAGGCCCAGAGAAAGACAGACTCACTGCTAACTTGTGGTGCTTGGACCAAATTCAGCTTTCCAGCAGAGCTGGCTCCCACAGCTCCCTCGCCTCTTCCACAGATCCTCCTTTCAGAATACTAGCCTCTGCAAAAAAAAACGGGGGCGCCTGAGCTAATGGTGTTCCTTCCCTCCTCTCCACGGGAAAGAGGCAGATCTGACTTTCAAGGCAGTTTGCTGCCTTTCTTAGCCTTTGAGAACTTAGGAGTAACTTCCAGATTTATCAACGCAGCCAGTGCAAGGCCTTCCACTCAAATGCAATGGGCAGGTTATAGAGAGAGATACTACCATACGTTCACAAGGAACTTTAAATGATACTCGAAATCTTCCTGGTAGATTTGAAACCGGGTTTCGGGTTTGAGAATGGGTCCCACGTGGATCGGGAGAATGAGGACACCGCGGTAAGCATTTCCCTCAAGTGCTCCCGAAGTTCTTGACCGCCAGTAGTAACCACTTCCCAGCTACTAGTTCCTCATCCAAAACCCGAGGGCGAGGGTCTAAATGACCCCACGCCCCTCTCACCACAGTTATTTCTACCACTGTGAACTGGTGAGTAGGAGGGATTTCCCTGTCAGAAAGCAGGGGGTAGGATGGGAGGGGGGGTGTTCAGCACTGAGAGCGTCTTCTCTCCAGCTCCTTACGTTTAAAGCAGCACTGGGCCACAGAACGGCCCCGGCCAGACAAGTGTTTCCGGACTTGCCAGACAGAGGCGCAGGGTTGGCCCTGGATCCCCAGCCAAATCTCAGAGCATGAGGACACATCATATCTCAAGAATCACAACCAAATAGTTTTGGAGACTTGAGGGGGGGGGGGGTGAAAGCTTCGGGCGACGTCGCCTCCAGGGGGAGCACAAATAACATTTGCTGTCTCCTGAACAGGGCTCGCCCCTTTGTGGCTGGTTGGGGGTGCAATATGCTGCATCTCTTAGTCACCAATTTCATAGAAAATGACTCAAGCTCGTGCTGCGAAAGGCGTGGGGGTGGTGATGCTTTAGAGAAAGCATTAAGCCAGGAGTCCCAGTTTTCAGCTCAGAGACCTACCACCCTTCCAGCCTCCGCGCGTCTTTCTAATTATTGTTATTAATTATTTTTATAACCTTCTTGGCCTCTGTTCCTGATTTCTAGTTGCGTGGAGCATTTGCAGGCCGATAGGACGGCTCCTGCCTTCCAGGCTGAGTTTAAATAAATACATCTGTGTAATTTTACACAATTGCGTCACCGTTGAAGTCGTCGTGGTTCCCCGAAAGGCCTCCACGTCTCCTCCCCGCACCAGGGCCTGCAGACGCTTCCGGGCTCTGGCCGCACTTTCGCGAGGAGCCCTGGGCTCCTCCCGAGCGGCTGCCCGGGAGCCCCTCCCCCCCCCAGTTCCCCCTTCCCCACCTCCTCCATCCTCCCGGCTCTCGGGCGCCTCCTCCACTGTCTCCACGCTCGCCTCGCGGGGAGTCAGGCTAGGGTGACGGCAGGGCCCCCACGGCGGGCGCGGGTGCGAGCGCGGGGCTCGGGACGCGCGGCACTCGGGAGCAGCGGGGACCGCCCTCCTCCGGGCCCAGGCGGGCGGGGGCCGGGGCGGTGCGGGGCGGGCAGAGCCGCCTGGCCCCTCCCCTCCGCCGCCCTCCCCAAAGTTGCCGACTCCCTTGGGGCCGGACAGTCTTATGATCCGGCGGATCCTTCTGGGGAGGCCGGGCCCGGGAGCGGGTACGGGCGCCGAGCGGCGGGGCCATCAGGCGGACGCGGCGAGCGGGGCCAGGGCGGGGAGCGGGGCAGCGATCGAAGCGGCGGCGGCGGCAGCAGCACCCCGGGCCCGCCGCACCTTCCCCTCCGGTGAGGGGAACCGCTTTATGGGGCCAGGGGGGCGGCCCTGCTGCGCCAAGCGGCGGCGACGGCGGACCCCCCAGGCGGGCTGGGGTTGAGCCCGGGGCCGGGGCGGGGGCTCCGGGGGGACCATGCCCCGAGGCCGGCCGGCCGCAGCATGGCTCACGGGCCCGGCGCGCTAATGCTCAAGTGCGTGGTGGTCGGCGACGGGGCGGTGGGCAAGACGTGCCTGCTCATGAGCTATGCCAACGACGCCTTCCCTGAGGAGTACGTGCCCACTGTCTTCGACCACTACGCAGGTAAGTCTCTGTCCTGCTGACTAAGGGGCTGATCCCGGGCCGGGAACTTTGGAGCAACTTTGGCTGAGCCCCCTGGCTGCCTCCCCTGAGCGTGCTCCCCTCCCCCGCCTCACCCTCTGCCTGGCGCCCCCCCTCTAGACTGTGACTCTGGTTAACCCCTCGAAGCAGCTCCCACCCCCTTCCTATCTTCCCCCTCGCCCCTTCTCCCACACTTCTTAATTCCCCGAGCGCCCTCCTTGACCTTCCCACGGTTGCTTCTGTTAGCTTCTCAAAGCCCCTGTGGGGGGAGACATTTGGGGACACTAGGATAGACGTGGCTTTGGGACTTGGGAGAAGAGGGGTGGATAGCAGGGGTCCACATTACACCTAGATCTTATGCCACATGACAAAGAGCTGGACACAAAACGGGGGTGTTCTCTTCTTGGGAGCACCCACACACCTCCCAGTGACTTGGGAAAGGAGGGTCCTGTGGGAAGCGAAATTGCTCGACCTCAGGTCATTGTGAGCTTCTCTCCCCACCCCCACTTCTGTCCTTGCAGTCAGCGTCACCGTGGGGGGCAAGCAGTACCTCCTGGGACTCTATGACACAGCTGGACAGGTGAGTGTCTTGGCCTCTGGCCGGTTCCTTTACCCCCATCCTTCGCCAATGCTGTGTGACTGAAGGGCCTTTAGAAACTGAGGTGTCTGAGTGGGAGGGTGTGTCTTCCAGGGGCTCCTTCAGGATCAGGTTTTTTTTTCTTAAGTCTGCAAATTAAGGAAACAAACCAAAAAGAAAATGCAGACCAGTGTGAACCCCCGGGACGTGAAAGTTTTTGACTGTATGGGTCTTTCTGTGTGTTGCCTGCTGTGTGGGTTCCAACTCCTGTTGCAAAGTGGCGGCGGCCAATGGTGAAGCGCTCTTATTTTTAGTTGCTGATGACCAGGTCTCCCCCCTCACAGCCTCTGTCTGGTCCCTCATTGGTGAGTGGTCTGCCTGCCCGAGGAGCCTGATTGGTAGGAAATGGCATCATCTAACATGATGGGAAGGCATTTGGTTCTGGTTATGTTTATTACAACATCATTGCACTCTGGGACTCCAGTCCCTGAAAACGTAATTTGTGGTGTTGCCAGAGGACCACAGGGAAAAAGGAAAGAAACGACAACCATCAGCCACTCCCTGGGGTGCAGGGAGGCTAGGGTTAAGAGTTCAGCGTGAATCTTGGAGGAAGAGCTTTCTTCCCCCGGAGGGCCAGGTGACTGTGTTTTCTTTGGAGAGATTATCCTGCAGAGAGGAAAGGAACACTTCTCCCCTCTGCCTCTGGCTAGTGTTTGCAAACCTGCAGGGCCAGGCCGTTCTCCTTGAAGGATTAAGGCGCTTGTTCTTTCTCTCTCCCTTCCTGACCCAGCTCAGCCGCCTTGCCAGACCCACTTTCTTTCCTCTGGGGCTAAGATGATGAAGTTTTGCACAATTCAGCTCTGCTGTTTGGCCTGCAGTCTCAGGAAGAAGTTTCTGTGTATTGTGCAGACTTGAGGACTCTGAGGATGTGCTAGCCACTGAAGGCCCGCGACTGGCTCTGGGGGAAATTCAACCACTGAGCTGCTTCATTTGTGCACAGGGCTTGAGAAAGAAAAAGAAAGGGGGTGGAGGAAGAAAGGAGAAGAAAACTACGACCACCATAGATACTATATTCCAAATATGTTGTTCGTTTAGATTTGCCGTTTGGCATTGTAGGCTCTCAGATTCTATACCGAAGTCTAGAAATATCTTGTGGGTTGCAGGGTTTTTTTTTTTTTTTGGAGGCGGGGGGGGGGGGGGGGGGGACTTGATGTGGCCCTGATTTCTAAACCATTAGTGGAACATCTGAGCCTGGAGAACTGGCGATTTAAAGGCCAGAGGACATTCCCTGTCATGAAGGTGTCCAAGCCAGCCAGGTCTGATTCACAGATTTGGGGGCCTGATTTGGCTAGTCTTTCAATGTCCCCTGCCTTAGCCAGTTATGGAAGGCAAGGAGTGGAACTCAGCCAGATACCACCAACTTTTAAGTTGTGCTGTTGACAGATAAGAAGTTGATATTAGTTGAAAATAAAGTTTTGGGGGGGGAAGTTTCTATTTTTAACGTTTTATACTACCTCATTTTATCGTTGCGGTGATGGCGTTTCAATCAGGCGCCTTGTTTAACAGGACGTGTGAACGTCGGAGTTCTGTTTATAGAGAGATCCGTTACTATTGACCATATGCCTATGTATGTACATCTCAGGGTGTGCAGCTCCCAAGAGCTTGCTGCTGGGATGAAGACCCTTGCGCCACTCCAGTTCGAGGTCCTGGGAAGTGCCGGGATGCTCCCCGGTTGGCCAGATTGCTTGTGTGCATAGAATACCTGAAGTTTTAGTCATTCTCTTGGTGGTCGTAGACAAAGTGAAGGTGGGGAGGATGTGATGGGGTCCTGTGCTACCTGATGGTCGGCTCAAGTGGTTTTTCACTTATTCACTGGTACCTTTGATTTGGGGTTAAAGTTATAGATAATTCATTCCACTGGTAAGAAGTAAACTTAATCATTATCAGACAACTTCGTAGGACCATTGTATCATGCTAAGCAACTGGGGAACACAAAAGAAGACATTTAAGTTAGGGGCCTGCCACTACTGGTGTGAGTGTGTGTAAAAGTCTGGATCAAATGATTGTTTATGGTCTTACATAGATTTCTGTGTTGATTATTAAAACCCCACTTCTCTATGAGTAGGTATCTGATTCCTTCTATGATACTAATAGTGGTAAATAAATACATAGACATGTATACACATACTTACCTGTTGAGGATTTTCAGACAGACAATAGCGGAAAGACTATGAGCGTTGAGACCAAAATGTCTTGGGATCAGGTCTCTACCTTGTGTGTGGTTCTAGCTGAGTTATTTACTTTCTCTGTAATAGTAAAATGTAGACAATTAGCATCTGCACTGCAGGGCTGTAGGCTGCCTTAAATTCATTAACCTTTGCAGAAACAGTTGGCGTCCACAGTTCTTTGTATATAGTAGGCGTGCAAACGGTATTACAAGAGATTACTGTGCTCTGCAGTGGGCAGGGTAACGGGGGTGTCACAAGTGGAAGAGGACATATGTATCCTGCATGCCTAAAGTTGCTAGATTCTACTAGAAGCGTTAGCAGATGTGTAGAGCCACAGGAATCGTTTCGGGTTCCGTGGAGAAGTTGAGAAGCAAGGGGCATTTCAGGTTTCTGTTGGTTTTTCTGTCCCAGAGACAGAGGGATGAGGAGGAAGATCATAGCACTGGAAGGCATTGCCTTCTCTCCAAACTGTTTGCTCATGCGTGTGGGCGCTTGGCATACCTACTTAAAGAAGTGCAGCCGTGCCGCCCTCAGGCTGGCACCCCTAGTCCACTTTATCAGTCTTGACTTTCTTGATGACTCCAGTCAAGTGCAAAGCTATAAGCGTCATTTGCCCAGTTGACATATTAGGAATCTACCAGTTGGGTTGGGGGTGGGGGGTTAGGTGGTGACCTTCGGCCTTCTTGACCTGGCTGCTGTCACTTGACCTTTGCTGCCAGTAGCAGAGAGAGAGAGAATGAGTACGAGAGTGTGTTGGGCATCAGTCCCTACCCTGTGCCTTGTCTGGAGACATCTCTCACCGCTCAGCTCACTCACAAGCACTGCTGCTGAAGGGAACTCCTCTGCTCCTCTTGGCTGAGCCCCGGGTGGTCCTAGGACTGCTTGCCTTTTGGACTGCCAAGCCTTCTGGAGTGGAAGTTGACAGTCACCTTCCTCTACCCTGGGGGCCTTACAGGGATGTCTGGCTTTCTGCCTGTCTCTGGGGAACTTCTCCTTTTGTGTCTGACTTTGGGCCTTCAGTGTAGGCTCCGCACTAGCCTCTGTCTGCTCTGGGAATGGACTAGAAAGGTGGGGTTGTCCCCACTGCCTCCACTCTTGGGAATGAAAGGAAGTAGGGATCTGCTGGCAGCTGCACTCTGGCTCCCGGCTCCAAGCCTGATCTCTTAATCCTTGGCAGGAAGGCAGAACTTCATGCTCTGATGAGGGAAGCTCTGATCCAATTTATCCCAGGTTGCAGAACAACCACACTCAGGAGGGTGTGTGGTGGGGTGAGTTTGGGATCCCCAAAGTTATAGATTTAGCCACTGTCTCTGTGTCCAAGTTCACACGCATGCTTTATGTACATGGTTGCTGTATCTGGCAACTTAAGCATCCGAGTTCAGGGTTGCATACATGAGCGCTATAAATATCCTTACTCCGGTGTCCCCTGGGGTAGCTTCTCAATGACAAATGAGATTCGCTTCACACTTGCCATAGCCCAGCAGCTGTGACTGGTTCCCCACCACCACCCCAGGGGCTCTCTGGGTACCCAGGGAGGCACTTCCTCCAACAAAGGGAACATCCACTGAAGGCAGCAGACAGGTCCCTCCCCTCTTCTGCATTTCATGGGATAGCACCCAAGAACTAGTCTAATGGGGGGGGGGCAGGGAAGGGCAAGGGTGCTGCCAGTGCACCAGGTGCCTCTTCTCTTCAGGCAGGGCTAGTTCAAGGCACCTTTCCAGGTTGGCTTTTCCCAGAGAGGGAACAGCAAGCAAGTGAGCTGATGGGAAAGCGGTGAGTCAGGGCAAGTGTGCACTGTGCAGAAGTAAGGGCGTCGGGAATGGCCACTCACAGCCCTCAGCTCAGCTTCCCTAAGCCCCGCCTGAGAGGAGCCCTGAGCTCCTTCTAGATATGAGCTGCAACAGGTGAGATGTGGGGCCGAGCATCTGGTTTCCCTTGGTAACCCACTGTGGATTTCTTGTCTGCATTTTGCTAACCTTCGTAGAAGCTATTTATATCCCAGGCTGTACCGTATCACGCAGGCATGCTGGTTTCCTCCTCTATGAGAAGGAAGGTGGCCTCTGTCCATTCATAAGTAGTTGCTGTTTAAAATATACCATGTTTTCCTGCGTGGGACTCGGGTGGTCTGTTCCAGCTCCAGCTTGGGTTCACAGGCAGGGACCTTAGGGTGGGGGCAGTGCTTGATTGTGCCACAACGGGCTTGAACCTTTCTGGGTCCTTTGATCAATTTCCAACCTGATTCTTCCGAGGTCTGGAAACATTTCCCGTCTTTAACGTTTCCTGAGGTATGCTAGGCCTGAGTGCTGCAGACATACCAAGTGCTGCCTCATTGGCCTTGGGGAGCTGGGGAGGTGGAAGGCCTCAGGGAGCTGAGCATGTATTGCTGTGGTGCCATGATATGGCTAGAGTTTCTTTGTTTTGTTTTGGTTTTTGGGTTTTTTGTTTGTTTGTTTGTTTTTGGTACACTACTGGGGTTTGAACATGTAGCCTCATGCTACTAAGGGGCCTTTTGGAGAACTGGACTTCTGTGCTTTCATTGTGGAATTTGGGGCTTCAGGGGATGAGAGCAAAGGACAAAGCCAAGCAGGTCACCGTGGGAGTATCAGTTTCTAGCAAAGACATGTGTGTTGGCAGCAGCAGATACCCCAAGGCCCCAGGCATGGCAGTGATGCTCCGAAGAAGAAAAAAGGCATAGGCAGAGAAACCAGGCAGGAAAAAAAAAAAAAAAAAAAAAAAAAAAAAACTACAAATGCAGCTAAAAAAAAAAAAGTCCAACAATTTATGACTGTGATAGGCTAGATTTCCTTTTACACCTAGGGGTTGATTTTGCCCTAAGTTGGCCAGCTTTGGCTGGGGAGTGGCTTTCTTTGCCCTCAGCACTTTCTTGTTCCTCTTTCAGTGCCTATTGCAGCTGCTCTGAACCCAGGAAAGCCTGCAGGTGGTCGGTGGCCAGCTGTTCTAGTCCTTCATGTGTCCCTTGGACCATTGTCTGCCATTGCCTCTGTGGAGGCCCTGGGCCCTGGGCCCCAGGCTGGTGGAGCACTGTGTGTCCTCCTCCACCACATCCCCGAGCACAGGCTGGTGGAGCACTGTGTGTCCTCCACCACATCCACATCTCCAGGCCCAGGCTGGTGGAGCACTGTGTGTCCTCCTCCACCACATCTCCAGGCCCAGGCTGGTGGAGCACTGTGTGTCCTCCTCCACCACATCCCTGAGCCCAGCCCAGTGCCTCATGATGCTGGGCACATAAATCTTGAAATGAGTTCGTTTTCGTTTGGCTCTCCACTTGCTCAGCTAAAAGCTAACCCATGGCTAAGAGCACCAGGTACAGCCTCCCCTGCTGATTCAGCCGCTGCTTCTGAGAGGAGGAAGATACGGATCGTGCATCACCATACCCATTTTGTCTCTGACCTGGCTCGCTAGGTTTGAAGGGTACCAGATTCAGGACTTTGTATCGTCAAGGCCTTTTGCTCCCTGATCTCCTGAACAGAAGGTAGTTTGGCAGTGGGAAGGTGGGCTTTGGATTCTGCAGATAAGCATCAAATTCTGTCTGTACTTTCGTGTGGCTAAGTCCACCAGCCCACCCCCCACTCCCGCCCCCACCCCAGCCTTTTTCCTTCAGTATGGGTTGCGGAGACAGTTTCTACTTTGGGCAAGGTGGCAGTAAGGATTAGTCCCAGGAGTGCCGCATCACCTTGGTTCTGGTGACACCCATTTGGCGTTCTAGCCTTCTGTGGGAGAAAAGGAAAGATGGAGGGACCCTGCAAAATGCATTGCACAAGTGGGAAGCTGGATGAGAGCAGCGTTGTAGGACCGTGTTTGGGCGATGTAGGGAAGGGAAGGAGGCAGGAGAGCACTGCCAGCCAGGATGGGCTGTCTCACTGGGTTCTACCCAGGCTCTGCCATTTTCCGCTGAGAAACTTCACCTCTCCCAGGCTGATGTCCCCAACGATACAATGGGTTATGAGAGAATGGGTTATGATAGTACTTACTGTCCAGTACGGTTTGAGAGCTAAGAGCATTCTAGCTTCCAAAGGGATTTCCTCTTCTCTTGGGGTGGCCAGGTGAGGCTTGGGACACCTTCATGTTTCCCTTCCAGTCACTTACCCATGCTCCTTGTCCCCACCCAGCGTGTGTGAACACAGACGCTCCTGTCTCTGCCACTAAGTGCAAGTTTGAGAATCATGGCGCTAAATGAGGCCTTGCAGTAGAGTAGTGAGAGAAAGCGCGCATCTCGGCAGGGGTGTGGGAAGCAGTAGAGAGAGGGCAGGCTTGGGCGGTGTCCCTCTTGTGTCTTTATGGGCCTGGGATGCCCGCTGCGGCTGTCAGCTTGAGGTGTAGGCTTGATAACTAAATTATGGACTTTTCCCCTCTTGATTGACAACTTAGTAATTAGAGCGATATTAATCTGCTGCTTTGTTGCTTGTTGATTTTAATAGAAAAGTCAGCGGAGGAGGGAACCTTTATTGTTGCATTTCTTTGGTGGTGTCTGGCCAGGGAAGGGAGCCGGCCTCCTCTTCAGATCCCCAGATATATCTGTGGAGCCTCAGGGTAGACTGGGGCCTGAGCCTTGAGTGGTATTTTCCCCACAGTGCAAGCTTGTGGCCTGTTTTCTCACCTCTGTGAGGCAGGGAGGGTAGTGGTGTTTGCCGTAATCTGCAGGGTCAGAGAGGTTAAGTGGTTTGCTGCAGGCCAGTAGTTGGTGAAAATTAAAAGACAAGTTTCTAGGGCAGAACTTTGGACTGCAAATCTTGGGATCTTTTGTGTTTGTTGACACTAATCAGCTTGCCCGTCAGTAAATGCCTTGTTCCACCACACATACTCGTTTACTGACTGTGTCATGCAAAAGCTCCAATCGCTTTTCTAGGCAGAAGAGCTGGTAGGCCGGCTTCCGTAGGTGGGATGTCAGGGCTGGTGCTGAAATTGCTTCAGCAAATGTTGGTTCCTGTGAGCTTGAGTCTGTTTTGTCTATTTGCCCACAAACCACTGTACTTCCTTAAAAGGGGCATGTCGGGGTGGTGCCCATGCCACTCTGCGGATGAGTGAGTGGACGAAGCTTGGTAGCATTTGCCTTGTGTCCTGGGCTGAACTGTCAGTGGACTTCCCCAAGCCTAAGGGATAACACCCCCTCTGTGCCCCTGTCTGCTTCCTGTGCCCTATCCTGCCCACTTGATTTGACCTGTGGTCGGGGAACTGCCCCACGCTGGCCGCTTGGGTCTCTCTTTTACCCCTTCTCGGAGTGTTCTTATTTAGGGGAAGCTGTCTCTTCACAAATTTTGTCTGGGCCTTGGGGTATAGCTCAGTGGTAAAGAACTTGCCTATTATGTTCACTGAAAAGAAATGTCTCTCCTGTCCAAATGTCCCCTAATGCATTCCATATCTCCATCTGCTGCTTGCTATCTATATAGTTTGCTGACTTGGGCCATCCGCATTGCCACCACCTTGTCCGTGGGCTCCCAGGTCCCATGGGCTCCCAGCTTCCCATGGTAGCTGGCTAGATGAGAACGTCGCTCTATAGCTGGCCAGTAAACAGTCCCCGAGTATCAAATCCGGGCTGGGACCTGTGGTGGAAGTACACTGGGGTCTGTCTCTGGGGTTGCCAGGAGGCCAGCGTCTGCTCTTCTGGTAATGAATTCCTAATGAGAACTAAGTTAAAACAGGGCTTCTCAGATTGGATTCCTACATGTACTGGCTTCTCGAAATGTAGTCCTCTGTACAGCACAGATTGCCTGGGAAGTTGTCAGGCATCTCAGATCTCAGAATCTACCACCATCTCCTAAATCACAAGCTTGGGGAAATCAGTTGTCCAGGCTGTCAGAGCTGCTGCACAGTCACGGTGAGTCCCGGCATCTCCTCTCCGCAAGCCGCCCACCATCACCTACCTTACACACTGTGCCGCACCCACTTACACTCTGCCTGGGGATCGTGACCGGACTTCATGTCTAGTCTTCTTCCCTCCCAAACATTCGCCTGGCCTCCTTCCTCATTTTGAACAAGTGTTGGGACTGTCCACGTTTGCTCAACAAATGGACCCTTCCCGGCCTGACTGTGGACAAATCAGAAAAATAGAGGCAGGATGTCATGTGACAAACCTCAGCCCCAGTGTGCTGTCTGCCTTAGGGGTATGCAGATAGTAGACACCACAGGTATTCCTTGAGCCAAAGTGTGCTCTCTCCTGCCCACTGAGTAGCTTGGTATGAGCTCCTTAGCTGAGGCTTCTTCATGGCATCAGACCCTGTGCCCCATCGGGATGGTTGCTTGACTTTGTGGTGTCTCAGCTCCAGAGTAGATGGGCTGTGGCACCTTCTGGTCTTAAATCCCAGGCCAGTCACAGTGGCTGTAGGCAGAGGAGATGCTGTGTTGGTCCACACCCATCTTGGCAACTTTTTCCCTTGGCAGACCTCAGTGTTTTAGGGAGTGACCTCTTTCTCTAGTCCTCCCTGCCCCCTTCCTTTCAAATATATCTGTTTCCCTTAAAATAAAATAAAAACAAAAAACAAACAAACAAAAACCCACAGCCAACTTGTTCCAGTGTAGAAGCATCATCCTTCGACTACCATAATGGTTAGGATTATGAGCGAGGAGGCTTGGAGGAGGCCCCTTGGAGGAGCTGCCCCTGAGCGCATTTAATTCCGACTCCCAAGTTCAATTAAAGCTTCATTTGCTTCGGCTTAATTGCAAAAGGCTGTCCTTGCCGTCCAGCTGGGTCAGGGCTTGGACACTCTTATTACCCGAAGGTGTTTCTAGAAGCTTCCTTGGCCCTAAAAACCTGGGGATGGTGGTAGATGTGGGAAGAGAACAAAACAGGTGCAGAGGAGGGGCAGAGATTTCTGCTCCCTACACCAGGGACTCTGTCCAACAAGTGGAATCATGCAGAAATCCAGAAAGTCTGAGGGGTTTGCTCAGCAGCCCCTCCCATTTGAGGTTGACCTATACCCCACCTTTGAATTTTAACCCTGTGACTGACCGAGCTACAATCTGACACGTGGCTTCATTCCTGGGTAGATCTTTATTGCCCATGAAGATTGTTGAAGTCCCTAAGCGGGGGAATATGTGTGGTACAGCACTTTACACAAGGTTTGGAAATCCCCATGGGAACTAGGTGGGTGTTGGATCTCAGAGAGTCCGTTAGTCACGTTATTATGGAAAAAAAAAACCCTGACTTTCATAAGTGACTTTGCCATTTGGAAGAGGATCTTGACCTGTCTAGACATTATCGAAGGCTTTAAAATCAGCGTGTAGGTGGTGGTTTTAATGCATTGCCCGTGTAAGCACAATGGTACTCATTGCAGGGCTGAGGAGGAGACAGGCTGCCGGGTCCATTTGGCTCTAACAGTGGCTGTGTGGGTCTGAACTGCTCTCCGGTGAGTCTAGACCCACAGAGCACTGCCTGCTGTCAGGTGTGCCCCCGCAGTGACCTGTGGACACAAGAGGAGGTGGCAGAAAGGTTGTATCGTTCTGGTGGGTCTAGACAACACAGCCTTCCTGCTACCACGGGGGCAACAGAGGTATCAGTAACCTGGCAAGTCGGCCAGGGCTGTTCACCGGTGGCTCAAACTGCTGATGTATGCATTCACACTTGCTTTATGTTCGAAGCCAAAATGTTGTAAGTCACAGAACATTTTTATCATCCCCCAACGCCCAGAAACTTCACACCCGCTGTTGGTCCTTCCTCATATCCTCTTCCCCCATCGGTCCACTTCTGTCTCTTAGACTTGCCTATTCTGGGCTTTTTGTGAAGATATTTGCTCTTTTATGTCTGGCTCTTTTCATTTGTCATGTTTTAAGGTTCATTTGTGTTGTAGAAACTGTCAGTATCTCATTCCTTTTTAGCTGGATGTTCTCTCTTTAGTCTTTTTCCATGTCCATTTTCTAGGTTCTGGGGACCGTATTCAGGGTGGGACAGAGTGCAAACTTCTGCTGTCCTTTGGCTCCCCAAAGGATGTGGCTGTTCTCCCCCGTCCTGTCCAGTGTTCTTGTTGCCTTTGTGGTCTCTGGTTTCTCTCGCCCCCCACCCTACCCTAATTTCCTTATTCATCAAATGTATGGATGTATTAAGCACAGATGAGGTAAGGAACAAAAATACCTACCCAGTGGGGTTTCCCCTTTGTTGGAATGGTTTATAGAATTGGGAAGCCATGTACATAGCTGACCGAAATATGCATAGAAAATGAAGATTCTGTAAAAATGAGAAAAGTGTTACAAATGTGTCCACTCAGGCAGAATCTCTGTAGAGTCCCCTCAACTCAGAAGTGGCTCTATTGGGGACAGTCATGATGGTCAGGTCCATGGGTCTGTATTGTCTTGTAAGAAACAAGAGTCTAAGTGAGGTTGCCAACAGGTATGTAGGGGGAAACACAAAGATATAAACCAGTAGGCCACAGAAGAAGAAAAGCAAGTAACCAATCAAAACTCACAAAGACATGGAAATAAAGACTTTTAATCTATTGAATTGGATAAGATAGAAAAAATATGATATCCAAGAGACAGGAAAGTCAATATACTACTAGGCATGACCAACTTGGCCTTTGGGCTACATGTGCCCCAAAGTAGCTATAAATGTGGCCCAGGAAAAAAAGTATAAGCTTACTTAAAACATTCTGAGATATTTGCATGTGTGAGAGATTTTTGTTTAACTCAATCACACAGTTCTTGAGTGTGAACTCTGTGGTGTTGATGATCCAAAGGTTGGACGGGCCATGTCGTTAGGAGTGAAGGCAGCCCCAGCTAGTTTGAGGATGTCTGACAAAGCCTCTCGAGTTTGCCGCCATCCGTTTCTCTGAATTTGTAACAAGAAAATACTCAGAGCTCACACAGACTTACATACAGTGGTATTCTTCGCGGCATCACGGACGGCAGTGGATTCTAAACACGCTGATGAAGGGTGAGAGGTGGCTACTGAGCACAGGACAGTGTGTGTTAGGATAATAGCAGCCATTAAAACCTGCCTTCACAAAATTGTAAAGAAATGTAAAAAGCTAATGATTCACGCAGTCTGAAAAATCGTGCATTAAAACTGTAAACAGCAATGACTACAACTTTGAAAACATACACGTGTATAATAAGGGGAAATGTAACAAAACAGTCAAAGCGGTCGGCTCTCAGTAGTGATAGCAAATACTTTTAGAAATTTACCTCTTATTCTGTTTTCCGCCAGCTTTTTTGAAAGTCATTTTATTTTTATAAAAGTTTTAATGTTGATGGTTTAAGAGTCAGCAGTCCTGACAGGCCGTTAAGGAGAAACAGAAGCTGTCTGCATGCTTCTCCTGCAGCAAGGGCGTATCCCCTCCGTCCTCACGCCCACTGTCTGCTCCCAGCTGCTCATTTCAGTGGCAGACATTCTGTCTGCACGTCACACTGCGATGCTGCAGCCCTGTAATGACACCATGATTCCAGGGTGCCCTTCCCAGTGGCGAGTTTGTAGTTTTAGTCTCCCGGATGATGAGCGTTTGTCTGTGGCTGGTCACAGCTGAGCCCTGTATGTAGGGTGCCTTGCTCACTACCCGCTCTGTCCTGTGTCCTGTGGAGCTGGGCATTGTCCCCTTGCTTAGATGTCACTTTGCCGCCTATTTCACCTTCAGCCTGCGCTTCCATGCATCACCCACGTCCTGCATCTGTCAGCCTCTCCCTGGGCGCATCCCTCCTGAGCCTTCCAGTGCTGCACTGAGTTAGTGACTGTGGCATACATCAGGAGTACTAAGTTAGTGACTGTGGTATACCTCAGGTGGTACTGAGTTAGTGACTGTGGTATGCATCAGGGAGTACTGAGTTAGTGACTATGGTATACATCAGGGAGTACTGAGTCAGTGACTGTGGCATACATCAGGGAGTACTGAGTTAGTGACTGTGGCATACATCAGGGAGTACTGAGTTAGTGACTGTGGTATACCTCCGGCAGTGACTGAGTTAGTGACTGTGGTATACAGCAGGGGGTGACTGAGTCTAGTGAAATAAAGACCTCTCCTATGGAGTCCCATGTGTGTTTTTCTGCAGGGTGGTCGCTGTGGAGATATCCTGGTCCTTTGAATGGGCCTTGACTTCTTGTGTTTGTTCTTTAGAAGTGCTTGTCTCTGTCTCTCTGCTCACATCTCAGGCACGACCACAGAAGGTTTAATTGGCGTCTCCACAGGTGCTGGCCCATACTTAGCATGTGGGGAGACGGTAGAGCATGAGGGGGCTGTTTAATTCAGCTTTGCCCGCAGGTCAGAGTTTCTCCACAAATACCATCCATACATGCTGGACCATTGTTCTTTAATGCAGAAACACCCTGGTATCTCTCCATTGAGCGGGTAGTACCCTCCTCCAGCTGTGGCAATCGAAACGCCACAGACTTTGACACACGTCCCCTTGGGACAATGCCATACTCCCCCACCTCCAGGTGAAAGTCATGATTCTACTGTGATCTGTCTAAACCCTTCATTTGGGAATTCTGTAAAAATCAGTAGTCTTTTTGTCTTTCTTCCTGGGCTAGGGTCATATTCCCCAGAAAACAATATCCATCCTCCAGCCCAACAGCTCACAGAGTTGCTGATATCCTGGGAACCAGTCGGAAAAGGCACCTTGAGGGCCTCAATTTTAAGCACATACCCTCTTCTTTTTGCAAGGTTAGAGTTTGTCATGGCATAGAAGGGGGCCGAAATTAAACCATGCCTTCACCTTTGTCCTATATCTAGAAGAGCATACCGCTCCAGACCTCACATCTCAGCCTCCGGGACATATTCATATTTCAGACAGCTGCTCCTGAGGCCCACTATGTTGGCCCAGGAGCTACAGCCCTGGGCATGCTCAGCTGGTTCACTTTGTTCTTTTTAGAATCCAGAATCTCTAAATTCTAAAATTTTTGTGGTTGCTGTTTCCTTTTCTGTTGTTTTTTTTTTTCCATGTGGCTGTATGCCTTAAAAAAAAAAAAGAAAAGAAAAGAAAAAAAATCACAGTACATCTTAGAGGACTTTAGCGAGACGAGAGATAATGCGTGTGTTCAGTCACTGCAGTCGTCCCTTTATAATTAGAAACACAAATATGTTTCAGCGCAGCTCCTTTTCAGCGCCTGCCTCAAGACGCCGGGAAATGAATTTTAAGATGCTTGCTTGGCATTCAGACTCTAGAGCAAAAGTCATTGAATGTCTCAGAGGTTTTGTCCTCTAGGACCCGAACCACATCACAGCCTTTTCCTTCCACATGTGAACCCAGGTCCAGCACCCGTGGGGTCTGCACAGACCGTGATGGTCCCCTGGACACATTCTCATGCGAATACTGTCTCTCAGATTGCAGCTTCCTTTGGTTGCGGCCCAGTCCCCTGATTCGATTTGGTACTTTCATGGTCCCCAGTCACCTGAGTCACTGGCACTACTGATGACTAATAAACACATTTCCATTCATTCATATCTCAAAATGTATTCTATTATCATGTATTGCCAGTGGTTATGTGGCTCCCGTAACCCCTCCATCAACTGTCTGCGATGTCGCCGCTATTGGAAGGCAGGGACGAAAACGTCTTGCTCTGGGTCAAGGGCAGACTGTCCTAGTTGCTCTGACCTCAAGCAAGTTGAGGAGGACGGGCTTACACTTCCACAACACTGTTCATCATTGGAGGAAGTCAGGGCAGGAGCTCACACAGGGCAGGAACCTGGAGGCAGGAACTGATGCAGAGGCCATGGAGGAGTGCTGCTTACTGGTTGGTTCAGCCTGCCTTCTTATAGAACTCAAGACCACCGTCCCAGGGCAGCCCCACCCACAATGCACTTGGGTCTTACACATCAATCACTAATTAAGAATGTACCCTACAGGTTGGCCTGCAGCCTATGTCATGGAGGCGTTTTCTCAACTGGGGTGCCCTCCTCATAGAAGACTCTAGCTTGTGTCAGGCTAACATAAAACTAGCCCACCCACAGACCTAAACAGTTTCCTGGGTAAGGAGATGGCATGAGCGTGTGGGTGTGGGTGGAGAGGGGACGCCCTTGGTGGACGAAGTGCTCCAGGCTAAGAGAAAAGCACAGAAGGTGTGCAGAAGTGGTTGGGGTGGGTGGAAGGCATGTGCAGCATCCTGTGTCCATTTTGGTCAGAATGAGCTCCCGAAACAAACTTAGGTAGGCAGAAGAGCTTGAGGTCAGTTGTGGCAGGTCTGGAGCAATCTGCTCCAGAGTTATTCCTTCTAAACCGTCCAATCAGGAGCAAGTGCTGCCTGGAGACCAGTGCTGTCAGAGCAGGTGACATGGACATCTGGTGGTTTCCTTAAAGCCTCTTCTGAGTCCTCAAGAGGGGGCCAGTTTTTCTGCCTTCTGATGGCACCTTGTTAGCAGCCCACACCTGCAGTCAAGGATTCAAGGTCCTCTTTGCGTCCTGCTCTTCACAATAGCAGACTGACCTTGAACAAATTCCTGTCTCTTTGCTTTTGTTTTAATGGTGGATTATATGGCCTGATACCAGAAGCTGGCTACACACCGGCATGAAGACCTTAGTTTGGATCCCTAGCGTCAGTCCATAGCATGCTGAGTGGGATAGGACTGAGAGGGACAGATTCTGTAATTCCGGTGATGGGGAGGCAGAATCAGGCGGCTTCCTGGGGCTTGCTCACTAACCAGTTTAGCCAAATTGGTGAGCTCCAGGGTCTCTCACTGACGCTGTCTCAAAAAATAAGGTAGAGAGGAGAGCGTCAGGAAGATGGCTGACGTTGACCTCTGGCCTCTACGCACATGCACACCAGCACCTTCATACATCCATGCACACACGAGTGACGAGGGGAGAGACTGAATAAACAGGGTTAACGCGTGGCTTCAGAGAGCGCATGTCCTCGGCCCTGACCCTGCACTCCAAAGCTGCAGTCCGCTGTGTAGTGACTTCCTCTTGTGGCCAGATCCCACTAGCTTTCTTAAATAACACAGCGGCTTGTTAATGGGGGGCTTCTACATTTTCATTTTCCAGACAGCACGTTATGTAGCCTCCATAGTGGACTATAAGCTCTAAAGGGACTCACTGGACAGGTATCACACGGCTGGGTCCGGAGCCAGAACCTAAAGGCTCCTGTATAATTCGACCAGGTCACAAGGTATTGTCTTGACCTTGGGATCCACCCCTGGGAACCCTTTGCTTCTGGGACAGTTTCATTTCTGAGATCCCTGGAGTTTGGCTGCTGTCTTCAGTGCCCTGGGACGGGATGATGTAGGCAGACTGGCACTGCCTCTGAGGTTGTAGGAGGATCGGTAGAATACCTGCCGGGCATGCATGAAGGCCCTGATGGTGCAAACCTGTCCTCCCAACAGTAGGGGAGGTAGAGGCAAGAGGGGCAGAAGTTCAGTCACCCCTAGCTATATAGCACATGTGAGGGGTTTGAGGACAGCTGAGACAGTTTCCTAAAACAGTACACAAAGAACATCCTGTGTGTAAGCCACGGTACACATGGAAGCTGCTTGGCTGCCACTTCTTTGATGGCTGCTGTCACTCATCCACTGCAGAGCTAGGCCACCGTGCCTTTGTCACCCTGGTGACGGCTGCTGTCACTCACCCACTGCAGAGCTAGACCACTGTGCCTTTGTCACCCTGGCTCTTAGCTTGGGTTCGGTCAGTGTCACGGATGTGTCTCCCTAACTAGATTCTTTCAGCGGGGAACTGGTCTGTCCTGGCTGGGTAGGTGAGCATGCACATTTGTGTCCATGTATATAGAACCCAGAGGTCAGCCCCAGGTGTCTGTCCTGAGGTAACACTGCCTTACTTTATTTAAGGTCTCTCATTGACCTGCAGCTTATTAAGGAGGCTAGTTTGGCCGGCCAGTGAGAGATCTGCCTCCCCAACGCTGAGATTACAGGCACCCAGCTTTCTGAAGCGGATTGTGGGGATAGAGTCAGGTTCCCTTCACCCACTGAGCTGGCTCCCTAGTCCCCAGAGCCAGAGCAGAGCAAACATGTCCATGTGTTTTTCTCAAAGTAGCTTTGCCCACAACATTCTCATTCTCTCTCTCTCTCTCTCTCTCTCTCTCTCGCTCTCGCTCTCGCTCTCTCTCGCTCTCGCTCTCTCGCTCTCTCTCTCTGTCACACACACACACACACACACACACACACACACACACACACACACACACCTATTTATAACTCTGCCCCCAATCTGAAAGTGAATGGGGAAGAAAGGCTGCTGGCGGGCTGGATCTAGACGAGTAGCCACCCCATGTGCCGAGAGCCTTTTCCACTTCAGCTGTTTTAATCTAACCCCAGGTCACTGTGAGGACCTGTAGTAGTCTAGATAAAGGAGACAGGGAAGGTGACCTGCTAGAGACCACACAGCTGGCAAGCCCAGCTCAGGTTCAGAAGGTCAGTGACTCAAGCTTATGACGCCTTGCTGGCAAACCCTCGCTGTCTAGAGAACTTCGTTCGGGCTAGAATTCTGCCCAGCTGTTCATGTAATACTGGATAAGCAGTAAGCTTTTTTAATGGAGCAGGAAGCTCCTATACGTGGGGCTAATGGTGAAGCCCAGTGGGATGGTTGGAACTTCTGTGGAAGCAAGAACCAGGGAGCCTTTCCGAGACTAGGCCTGCAGGACTCCATGGCAACCATCACAGTACAACATGGTCAGAGGCAAAGGAAGTGATTCTGCAGGGGATGTGGGGTGTCACACAAGTCCCTCTCCACGCTTCCTAACCTTTGGTCTTTAAATTATTTGGTCTGACAGATCTCAGCTGGATGCCGAGTTCAGATCCACCACCGCTGGCTCTGAACTTCCACAGCACCGATTCTGCTCCTGTTTCTGGCACTGAAACTATGGTGCCTCCTCTCTCATCTGTATCCCCTGGGGACTCCCTGGGACCAGGTCTGAGGGCCTGGTCTCGGGTATCTGCTAGTTGGTGGCCAAGCCAAGAATCTTCCTGAAGCTTGCACTGTGCTAGCTGGGGCTGGAGCAAGTGTATTAGCTATCCGAACTCTCAAGTGACATGCTAATTTGTTGGGTTGCTATTGTCACTTTTAAGGAGAAATCAAACTGGCTCCTGGGACTAGGGCTATGTCCCTGCTGAATGATGTTTGCTCTAAACTCACTCAGCAGTGACCTCGGAGCCCAGGAGCCACACACTGAGAAACTCCCGGCTTTTAGCTTCTGCTGCCGCGTCCACCACGGCCTTCCATCATCATCTGGACATTTATGGTGCCGAGGTGCAAAGGACGTTGTCTATCCTGCATCCTTGTACTTTTCCTTCTTTCCAGAACCCTGATCCAGTTCAAGGATCATCCTCTTCCAGTTAGACACATGGGTCCGGGGAGCCTGGTCCCACCCTGCTAGAGGAGGGCCGTATTTGGGTTAAACTTAAGTAGTGAGTTCCACTCTCTACCCCTGGTTCTTGCATGGGTACACAACTTAAGCTGTCCAATCAGAATGAAGCAATACCTGAGCAGTCCAAGATGCGTTTGCCTCTCCTGCTGCTCCCTTGACCTCCTCGTCTACCATCCTCCCCCAAGACGTAAGGATTTACCTCTCGCTGGCCCGGTCTCTGCAGCGCATGGATAGGCCAGGCTGTCCTCAGCAACGGGTCGGAGACTGCCTTGTGTCACTTTTCACCTCCGGTTCTAAAGGAGGTGGGGGAGTCTTTTGGAAAAGTCCAATTCTATGTACGTGACAACTAAGTCTCAGAACCTGTGTCTGTCTCTGGGATGATTTCTTGTCATTATCTCTTAATAGCACAGAAACATAACTACCAATGTGTCAGTATTGTAAGTAACTTGGAGAGAACTTAGAGCACACAGGAGGGTGCTGGGGCTGCAGCTCAGTTGCTGCAGGGTTTGCTTAGCATTGGAGGAGCCCTGGGTTCGGCCACCAATGCCACAAAAGGCATTCAAGGTGCCCATGCCTGTGATCCCAGCCCTCAGAAGACAGAGGCAGGGAGGTCAGGATTGCCATAGGTACTTCCACACTCCTGAGCGTAGCTTACCATCTGCCTAGTCAAAACCTTTACTACTTCCTGGGCCTTTCCTTTCCCAGTGCTGACCCCAGCACTCTGGGGACAACTTTTCCTGACTCGGTGCCTCAGCCTCATCAGACTAAGCCCCTGACACTCCATCTTATAACAAACGTTTCTCTTCTGTTTGTGCTCACATGAACTCTGTAAGTGCTACAACCTCCCTAGAGTCCTAATTCCAAGTCAGCCTTTAACATTGCACGTGTGAAGCCGGGATATGGGGAAAGGAATCCATCATGAAATATTTATTTCGGTACCAAGTTCCTAGATTCCCAGGGTGGAAGATTCCTGAAATCATCATTCCATAACCAGAGTGACTGACATAATAATGTTTTATTGACTATTTGGATGCTAAGAACAGTATTGCCTGCGACCTTCGTCAATGGTGTCACTTTGTGACGTTTCAGTGCTTGGAACGATTGTCTCTCTCCTTCCGTTTACACTGAGATCACCTTCCTAGAAAATGTACTCTAACTATGCTAAAAACAAAAATAGATCAGGTCCTAAAGTTATGTGATTACAAAGTTGTTTTCACGTTTCTGACGCCTATGCTCAGCAGATAGGGTAGCAATCTCAGAGTGCCTTTAGGGGCCCCTTTCAGTCAAAAGCAACTCTCGCTTTCCAGGATGTCCTGCAGACGGAATTGTATCACCTAAGGAAAAGCCCCTTGCTAGCCCCTCATTTTATGCCAGAAATGCAGGAGGGCAAGATTCATACCCACTTTTCGCTAGTGTGTGTGCCACATCCTCCAACACCTTGTTTCCAGACCTTAGCTGAGGGAGGGAGGGAGGGAGGGAGGGAGGGAGGGAGGGAGGGAGGGAGGGTTGTCTGAGTAAGTGAATGTATGATCCCAACAACATGAAATTCCAGCCAAAAAGTCAGGCATTATACCCAGGAGAGTGAGCTGGCATTTAACTCCTTTCCTGGAGCTAGAGGCCAGCTGACCTCTGTTTTAGTAAAAGCAACTTGTAATTATAGCTCCCCACAGTGTAGAATTTCAGTTCCCAAACCTCTCCTACCAGGGGAGTCACCTCATCCTGTACCAAAGAGACAGCGCTGGCCGAGAGGCTGTGGCTTATCTTTTTTTGGAAAGTCAGCCTGGTCTGCTAGAAGAGCTCAAAGCACGTATCCAGCTCCCTCCTCTCAACATGTGGATGCTATATTTACTGTCTCCACATGGATGGGGAAGCGAGGCTTGCTGGACGGAGGACCATATTTAGCTGAATCTTGATCCTCTGCCTTGTGGGGATCAGCGTAAATAAAACAGAACTCTGAGACTTAAGCTTTCTCTAGGAGAAGTGTTTTCCCAGGGTTACTCACAAGGTTCAGTCCCCCCCTTTTAAAGAGAGGAGGTACTGGGCGGTGAAGTTCCTCTCAGTGGGTGTCATTTAGCCCCAGCTCACCATGTACATTTCCTGTCCTCTGGGCTAACTAAAATTGGCCTTATGATCAGTCAGGTGGCTACAGAGAATGTGTCTGTGGAGAAGCCCGCAATCTGGGTCCAAAGCTCCAAAATAATTGGTAAATTAAAAGAGAGACAGACTTGTTTAAACACACACACACACACACACACACACACACACACACACACACAGAGAGAGAGAGAGAGAGAGAGAGAGAGAGAGAGAGAGAGAGAGAGAGGAGACACTTCAGAACTCAGAAAGCAAGTCTTCAGGTTCAATAATTCTCTGACTAGAGCTAATCAGGCCCATGACTTACAAATACTATTTCATAACTAAAATGAAGATTGAAAAATAGGAAAAGGCTAAATATGCAAAAAAGTTTCTGGAAAAAAAACCAGTCACTTCTTAGGAATTCATAGCACCCTAAAAATGATTTCTCCTCCCCAAATTTCCTTTTGTTTAGCAGTAGTAGGAGGTAGGAGAAAGTAAGATGGCGAACTCACTGGCCATGCGGTTGAACCGTCTTTATCAATACAGTCTCCACGGGGCAAGGAAGGGGATTTAGCCCTTTTTTCTTTGAAAAGCGAGTTGTTGCTGTTGCTGCTACAGTGCTGGGGATCCTCCCGAGGTTACACATATGCTAAGCGAGCTCCTCCGCTGAGCTGCATCCCCAGCCCTGGAGTTACTGTTTAATACTAATTTTTATTTCTAGTTATGCGCTAACGAGCGGGATGGTGTGTGTATGTGAGCACAGGTGTGATGGAGGACAGGGGCCTCGCAGCCACTGTCAGCTGCCTGGCGTGGGTTCTGGCGACTGAACTCAGGCCCTCTGTGCTGAGCCATCTCTCCAGCCCCTCTCGTCATACCCAGTCTCTCTGTGGTGCAGGAGGATCTCCCCTAGTACTAGGCTAGCGCTCCACTCCGCCACTGACTAAGGTGGAGAAGAAATGCTGTTTTCACCCGATAAAGTTAAGGAGGAAACAAACTCGAAAGTGACAAATTGACTACACAGAGGAAACAAAGTTTCAGAAGTTATGGTTACCACAAAGGACTCTGGGAATGTCTGTAAGATCTTGTTGGACTTAGGACAAACCTATTTCTCATTCATGAGTTACTCCATCCATGCCCCTGAGCCCACCTGGCCTGGGTGTGCACCCTGTTTGAGGGTTCGGGTGTTTCCAGAGGGCACGGTCCTATTTTGGACTTGCCACTCGAAACAGATGTTTCGGATGGAGCGGACTGCTGCGAGCATTGCCAGCGACAGTTGCTGCTCTGTGGATAGCAGAGCCGCAGTTGTCGGGGCATTCCTGCCGGTGAGGCCGCTTTTCTGTCTCCCAGAATACTCGGCAGCTGCTTTGGACTTAGAAGGCTGGGGCTTGCCTGAAAGAATTAGTCCTCTGTGGCCCACTTGCTCTCATTCCAGGCTGTCTCAGAGGGAGCTTGGAGACTTTGGTAGTGGACTGTATCCTGATCACTGGGGAGTATGGTTTAGCCCTATGGCATTTTTCTGGCCTTGGAAGTATTTGTTGCTGACAACCTCCCATTTTACAGAGAAACTAAGGCTCCCAGAAGTGAGAGGTTTAATGGAGGCCACACCCCCAGTATGTATTCAGACCTCTTCAGCTGTAAGGCCTGACTCAAATACATTTCTGATATTTTCTTTTCTTGGTATCTCCTAGTCAGCACTTGGACATATACAACATTCTGACTT
This sequence comes from Alexandromys fortis, assembly GCF_014885135.2. Taxonomy (NCBI): domain Eukaryota; kingdom Metazoa; phylum Chordata; class Mammalia; order Rodentia; family Cricetidae; genus Alexandromys; species Alexandromys fortis. The sequence goes on along the minus strand of NW_026067934.1, from coordinate 7,181,343 downwards.
GTAAGGGTGTGCGCACAGATATCTTTACGGTGTTCAAAGCCCTAGTGTGTTGCGAGGCACAGTGTGGATTGCATGTTCATTTAACTTCATTGCCTGTTTTTTTTAGATTTATTTATTTAATGTGCATCAGTGTGTTTTGCCTATATGCGTGTCTGTGTGAAGGCATCAGGTCCCGTGAACAGGAGTTACAGACAGGTGTGGGTGCTGAGAATTGAACACAGGTCCTTTGGAAGAGCAGTCAGGGGTCTTAACTGTTGAGCCATCTCTCCAGGCCCCTCATTGCCTGATTGCTAACACACATCTTCCATGAGAGAACTCTGTAAATGTTTCTAATGTAGTTTAGAAATCAGATTTTGAGTCTTGCTCTTTCTTCATGTTCTTGTTGGCTATAGCACCATTCTGAGCACTCCAGGGCTGTTTACTGGTGATTCTTGGATTAAGCATTTATCTGTTCACCTGTTCAAGCTTCTGTCCATCCTGTTGTTGTTTATGATCGTCTTTTTCTGTTTATGTCTTGAATATCCATCTAAATTAGAAGCTCCAGGAGATACCATCAAGCCCCTTGTTTGTGCATGTATATCCTTGTCTGTGGATGTATATCCTTGTCTGTGGATGTATATCTTTGTCTGTGCATGTATATCCTTGTCTGTGCATGTATATCTTTGTGTATGTATATCCTTGTCTGTGCATGTATATCTTTGTGCATGTATATCCTTGTCTGTGCATGCATCTTAGGACATCTTCATGCAGTGCAGTCTCAGCCAATATTTGCTGACGGCTTTGGAGTGGCCAGGGTGATGGGATGTTCACTGGCAATGCACAGCAGAGGCAGGCAGTCCAATGTCGGTGGCTGATGAGAAATTTTTTATGGATCTGTATTGTAAACAGATATCTGAAGACCAGCCAGGTGGGAGGAAATGCTCAGGTCTGCAGGGAGGGAGCGAGCATTGAACTAACAAGGAAAGGCTGGTGGCTCTGCTGGCTGGGCTTTGAGCACAGAACTCTCTGATAGGGTACCCACTTCCCTTCTGTTGCTCCCGAAGACCTGTTGTGTTTTCTGTGAGCATATTTCTCCCCCTGTGTGAGATTCTTGTCATCTGCTAAGTGTATGATCATTTCTATCAGTTCTGGTTTCCAATATTGTAAAACCTGCTCAATAAGTTTTCAGAACATGGCTGGTTAAAAACCGGAGCCTCTCTGCGGTAGGCAGTTGGTAGGAAGTCAAGAGTTCCAGTAGTAGCCCCAAAGTCCGTTACCCATCAGCAGCCCAAAAGTCCCGCTGACAACATTCAGGATTTTGATGTTGGGTAGTTGTCCTTTCGTACACGTAGCCGTGCTCCTGAGAACGTTCCAGTTAAATGCCTATTTTAACAATTAGAACTAAAACGTATAATTGGTTTACTAATTAGGAGGACACAGGAGATTTGGTTGAGAAAGTTCTGACTTGGAAAAATGGGTGTTTCAAAGTAAGGGTGCTTGCTCTGCTGAGAGACTTCGCTAGCCCCGCGTCGTCCCTCTCAGACCCACATTTGAGGTTAAACCCAGGCAGACACCGTGCACTGGGGAGAAGCCGCTTTGTGTGAGGCTGGGTACCGTGCGCACAAAGCTAACTTATTCTTTAATTTGTCTCTATTATTAGCATCCCAATTACGCAGACTGGATGAGAGCAAGAGTGGGCTCCTTCTTAAAATAACTGCCGGTTATCTAGCCCAGGATGGCAGCTAAGAGCAGTTCATTTTAGGCAGTTTAGCATTATTTACTTCCAAGAAGGTCTGCATATGCTTTTTATAAAAATTCTGTCTTTATAGCTGTAGTTCCTGGCATGTAATTATTCTAACATAACAAATGGAATTTAGTAGATACCTAGAAAGGATCGATCTAATTGTGCTCCAGTATGTCCACATCTGTCACTGGGAAAAGTCAGGCCTGACTCATTAGAGCAATCAGGTTTGGATTAATGTGACTAAGTATTTCTAGGGAACTTTGAATCCAATTACTTTAACTTTCTTTTCACAGCCCCCTAAAGAAGGAGTACAGAGTTCTGTTTCCCTGATGAAATAAACTTGGTTGGAAAAAAAAAAAACTTGGCATTCTTTAAAAAAAAAAATACAGCTATTTTTTGAATTTTCCAGTAGTGTTAAGCTGGTTGTGTTCCAAAGTGCCCAATTAACACAGCGCTAACAAATCATTTTCCTTCTATTAATCAGAAATGCGTGGTGCCCTCGAGACTTTGGTTTGGGTGTTTTGATGAGAGTGTAGAAAATTTTATTTCTCAGGAAAGAAATGTCTCTGTAGTTGCTGGGCGATAAAGCCAGGAGCACAGGGCTCCTGGGACCTTGCAAGGACTGTGGAGGAATTGGAGAGTTGGCTTCCCCTGGGACAGGGATTCTATTAAAGCCTGGTGTCCTTCCATGTGCTGGGTGCAGGGTGCAGGGTGCTGAGTTTTCAGTGGCTCTGTCTTAGCCATTCCTCCTCATCCCGGGGGTAACACCACATTGTGTCTGTTCCTCTTCATCCCAGGGTAACACCGCATTGTGGAGACTGTTCCTCCTCATCCCGGGGTAACACCGCATTGTGGTGTCTGTTCCTTCTCATCCTGGGGTAACACCGCATTGGGGTGACTGTTCCTCCTCGTCCCGGGGTAACACCGCATTGTGGTGTCTGTTCCTCCTCATCCCGGGGTAACACCGCATTGTGGAGACTGTTCCTCCTCATCCCAGGGTAACACCGCATTGTGGAGACTGTTCCTCCTCATCCCGGGGTAACACCGCATTGTGGAGACTGTTCCTCCTCATCCCTGGGTAACACCGCATTTGTGGTGCCTGTGAAAACTGGAAACCTAAGTGTGGGAGGAATGATTTTAGTGAGAAGAGCCCGCCCTCCAGAGCGCTAAGGGCAGGTTTGCTTCGCGGCTTTCAGCAGCTTCCATTCTGGAACTGTGCGCTTCCTTCCCGCGTCCCAAGTGCCAGCTGTTTGACGGGCGGCACGGTGTGAAAGACATGCTCAGGGCGACCGAGTGTACACCTGACACTCAGACTGCTCTTCTAAAACAGGGTTTTGGAATTTGTTTTAGATTTATTTTATGCACATGAATGTTTTGCCTTGCATGTATGTTTGTGTACCATGTGTGTGCCTAGTACCCTCAGAGGTTAGATGAGGGTGTCTAGTCCCCTGGAACTGGAGTTGCAGATGACTCTGAGCTTCCATGTGGGTGCTGGAAATTGAACCTGGGCCCTCTGCAAGAACAAGTGCCTTTAAACCCTGAGCCAGCTCCCCAGCACCCCACATAACTATTAATGCATACTAATTCCAGTATTGGCTTTTTCTGTGATTTATCCATACACTCATATTTATATTTTGGTTGTATCCACCCTCCCAACCCCACGCTTCTACTCTCCTCACTCCCTGTGTCCCTAACCCTTCCCTAGCTGTCCCCCACTACTTTCCACAAATGAGAGAAAACATGTTGTCTTTCTCTGTCTGACCTATTTTAACATAATCAACTTCTAGGTCTATCCAGTTTCCTGCAAATGAGATGACTTTGTTGAATGAAATTCTGTTTCATATACAGACCACATTTTCTTTACCCATGTACCTTTTGATGGACACCTAGCCTAATTCTATAACTAGCCTACCATGGATAATGCCACAGTGAACGTGGATATTTTGCTGGGTTCTAATGGCCTCATCTTCTTACAACGGATGGACCAGTGTCTCCACTGCATCCTGACTCTGATTCTTTTGAATATATACTCTGGGGCAGTATACTGGCTTATATGGTAGTTCAGTTTTCAGAGGCTCCATATGTGTGATTTAGGACTTCCCTGCTGTTTTTCTTGGTGGCTGTCCTAATTTACATTCTCATCAACAGAGAATAAAGGTTCCGTCTGGCCAATATGCCTAGCATCCTGGCTCCTTCTTGCTTTCTTGCTGATATCCATTATCACTGGGGTGCAACAGTGTAATTGGTGTGATTTTGACTTCCTTTTCCTTGCCTGCAGAAGACATTCAGTGTTTTTTTTTTTTTCTGGTGTTTTTTTTTTTTTCTTTTTTGGTGTTTTCTTTTTAGATAAGTGTCTGATTGTATTATTTGCTCTGATGTATCTTTGTTTGTTTCTTAGCTGCCCGGGGTCAAACCCTACTTTCCTCATTTCTCACGGATACCTCTCTCCACCCTCGTAGCCCAGAATGAGCATAGTTCATTGTGTCCCTGCACGCGTACAGGAGCTCGCCTGCTGCCTAGGGTCTGATTTCTAAACACAGGGCTCAGATGTAGTCAAAAGTAAGTTGAAACCTCCACACTGGAAAGTAAAGCCAGACGGCAGGACAGACAGCCTAGCAGTCAGGAGCACTGGCTACTCTTGTAGATCACCTACATGGTGGCTCACAACCATCTGCAATCCCAGTCTCAAGGCATCTGACACCTCTTCTGGCTTTGTAGGCACCAGGTATACGCACGTACACACACACACACACACACACACATACACACCACACACACACTTACATATACAGGCGAAGTACCTGTATCCATTAAATAAATAGAAAAAGTAAACAAAGATTGTAGAGATGTGGGGATGACATTCCCTATTGTTCTGTTCTGTCACCTTGGAAACTTTCACTGCCTGTGGCCCTTTGACGAGCCAGCAAAGCTGCCGTAGAATATATTGTCATTTGAAATGTAACACAATCCTAATTAGTCTTATTAAATAAAAACCCGGAGCTGGGCAGTGGTGGTGCACGCCTTTAATCCCAGCACTTGGGAGGCAGAGGCAGGTGGATCTCTGTGAGTTCAAGGTCAGTCTGGTCTACAAAGCGAGTTCCAGGACAGCCACAGCTGTTACACAGAGAAACACTGTCTTGAAAAACAAAAAAACAAACAAAAACAAAAACCACCCAGAGTCAGATATTAAGGGGTGAAAGTTGAACGATCAGAAGAAGCAGAGCAGCCACTAGAGGTCCAAATAGGCAAGATCCCGTCTCTACGAATCCTCAGACTGACTGCCTTGAGCTGCTGTTCCTCCCAGTTTATATTCCTTTTTCTGCTCAGCCACATCCCTTCCTGTCTCCACCTTCCTAGTGCTGGGATTAAAGGTTGAGCCACCACCTGCTTGGCTCTATTTCTCTAGTAGACTTGATTCAATCTCCTCTGTCTCCTGAGTGCTGGAATTAAAGGTGTGTGCCACCACTGCCTGGCCTCTATGGCTAACTAGTGTGGCTAGCTTCATATTCTGATCTTCAGGCAAGCTTTATTTGTTAAAGCACGAACAAAATATCACCAAATGAAAGACTCACAAAAAAAAAAAATAGAAAAGTTAACGTCCATAGACAAGGATTTAGATGTTATACATCAGCCCTTTTTTGTCTGCAGGTTTCATATCCAACTGTAAAATTTTAACCAACTATGGATTGAAATATTTGGGGGAAAATATACAATGCATGCAGATCTTCATTCCTGCCGTCATTCCCTAAGTGTCTTAGTTGGGGTTTCCATTGCTATGATGAAACACTATGACCAAAAAGCAAGTTGGGGGGGGGGGGTGAAGGATTTATTTGGCTTACACTTCCAGATCATAGTCCATCACTGGAGGAAGTCAGAACAGAAACTCAAACAGGGCAGGAACCTGGAGGCAGGAGCTGATGCAGGAACCATGGAGGGGAGCTGCTTACTGGCCTGCTTTCCATGGCTTGCTCAGCCTGCTTTCTTATAGAACTCAGGACCATCAGCCCAGGGATGGCACCACCCACAATGGGCTGGGCCCTTCCCCATCAATCACTAATTAAGAAAATGCTTACAGGTTTGTCTACAGCCCCGTCTTATGCAGGCATTTTCTTAACTGAGGCCCCCTCCTTCCCAGTGACTCCAGCTTGTGTCTGGTTGACATAAAACTAGCCAGGACACTAAGAGATACAGTAAGCTAACTTTGTGTTGATTAGGCACTCTAAGCAATGGCTTAAGATGTACACAAGGGTGGATAGTGGTTACACATAAGTAATGGCCCCATTTTATAGAAGGGACTTGGAGCATCTGCAGATTTGGGTGTCATGGGGATTCTGGAACTAGTCACTCACAAGTAGGGGGGGGTGCTGGGACTGAAGTTAAAAATGTCAGATGGCGTGGAAGGAAAATTCTACAGTGGAGTGTTTGCTGCAGAAACTAAATGGAAGATCTTTGGGAATATTCTCTTGGTTCCGCACTTATACAGTTCTGGTAGTAAAGTGGGTCATTTAAGAGGTAGTCTACTCCAAAACCAGTTTCCGAGAAAGCAGATGAGTCTAGCCATGGCGGAAGTGGAACCCCGACTCCGTTCTCTTGCTAGAGTGTACATAGAATTCAGTGTCACAGAAACGAGATCACGCAAAATGAGATAGTTATTGTGTGGCAGAAACTAAAACCTATGAGGAAGGAAACCCTGAAGCAGCAGTGTGACCTGTAATAGTCCAGTGTAGTCAGGAAGGGAGTCCCGAAGCAGCGGTGTGACCCGTGTAATAGTCCAGTGTAGTCAGGAACGGAGCCCCAACCTGTGTAATAGTCCAGTGTAGTCAGGAACGGAGCCCCAACCTGTGTAATAGTCCAGTGTAGTCAGGAACAGAGCCCCAACCTGTGTAATAGTCCAGTGTAGTCAGGAATGGAGCCCTGAAGCAGCAGTGTGACCCGTGTTCAGTGTATTTTGGTGTGGTGATTACCAAAGCAGAGTAGACAAGGTGCCTGCAGAGTAAAATGTATGTGTGGCTTTATGGATGTGTGTATATATGTTCCAGGTGTATATATGCAAAGAAAAAAAGCTGGCAAATACAAAGAAAACATTTGGGAAAGAAAGGAAAGTGGGAGGGGTTGTGACTTACACATTTAATATCCATATACCGTATACACAAAGGATGGGAGGGGAGAGGGAGGGAAGAGGACAAGAAAAGCAAAAATAAAGAGTCTCCGTGAAGGTTCATTAAGCACTAAGAACGCTGTCAGCCCCAGCTGGAAGCCCAGCATTTTTACTATGACTCTCCATCCTCTGTATGTGAATCACACAGTTTTAAGGAATAAGTCCATGAAAGACCATGTTGGACTTACCTGTACCATTGTAATACTTGCCGTACTTATTCAGTGTGTGTGTTATTATGTTAGAATACTTAGCATCAAGCTCATCTTGGGTCTTTGTACAAACTTGGCAGTGATAGCTTTAGGAATCAGTGTATTCTGTCTCTCTTCCCCTCCCCCTGTGTGTGTGTGTGTGTGTGTGTGTTTCTTTGTGTCTTTTGAGGTGGGATTGTCGCTCAGGTAGGCCTAGAATTCTCCATCTCCATTCCTTAGCCTCCCAAATGCTGGAGTTACGGCGTGGGCCACCCTATTTTCTTAGTTTTTATTTGATTTGTTAATTGCATTAAATTGTTTTACCAAAAAAAGATGAAAAACAAAAACAAGTGGAATCATCTTATTTCATGGAGAGATACAGTCCTGGATGAACTTCTTGATTCATGTGACCTAATGTATTTATTGTTACTAATCAGTAGACATGTAAGTGTAAATAATGACTTCTCATTTTATTTGTCCATAGGAAGACTATGATCGTCTGAGGCCTTTATCTTACCCCATGACTGATGTCTTCCTCATATGCTTCTCTGTGGTAAATCCTGCCTCATTTCAAAACGTAAAAGAGGAATGGGTACCGGAACTTAAGGAATATGCACCAAATGTCCCCTTCTTACTAATAGGAACTCAGGTGTGTCTGCTTGGATTTTATTCTGTTAAGAATAAGCTCTCCAGCTAGTTTGGAGGGTTGCTGTCAGACAAAAGACCCGAGGATTAGCAAATGATGTGTTTAACAAGTTTCAAATGGTAATTCCTCTCATTTTTACATAAAAATAATTCTCCCAAATTATATTGATATCTTTAAAATCCTGTTTTATTTTTTAATATGTGGAGCTTAAATGGGACTATATGCATTGGTTTCTTTTAAAATATACATCATGGGACATTATCGATCTTTCTTAATTAGATTGATCTCCGAGATGACCCCAAAACTTTAGCAAGACTGAACGACATGAAAGAAAAACCTGTCTGTGTGGAACAAGGACAGAAACTAGCAAAAGAGGTAATGAGTCCCTGCTGCATTTCCCATGAATGTGAAGTCACAGAAGGCAGCTGCGCTGTGCACTGTGTCCCAGGGCTGCTGGGAACTTCTCTCCCCTTCTCTCTTCTCTGCATTGGTGTCACAAGGAAAGACTGTTTCCCTGACTGTAGACGAGAAAGAATGGGGGCGTGCTTCTAAATATCAGGGGGGCTTGCCTGAGATCTCGCAGTAAAATTGTCAGAGCTGGGCTTCCAGGTCACATGCCTGTCTATGGTATGCTTACAACTATGATGTCTTTAAAGCCATTGGTAGGTGGCTTTTTAAAAGCCAGAAGCAGGTGCTTAGACATCACACCTTTCTTAATTATTGAAATATTTGTAGTGTGCCAAATTCGGCTCTGCTTTTGGTGTAGTTGAAGTGACATTGGGTAACAGTTTAAATGTGTGGCTAAAAAGAAAAATATGGCTAGATTTCTAAAACATATTTACAGATACATAGAATGCCTTTTAACTCATATTTTCCCTTACCCCAAAGCTAGATTCTTTTCCCTTCCACATTGGATGATTCTTCTTCCTCCTCCCTCTTTCCATTAGCTTTAATAGGTTTTTTGTGTAAGTACTATCTAAGGAGGTCTTTTAAAATATACTATCAGGAGATAGGAAGAAGCAAGAGAACTTTCTGGAGGACAGTTTTCCCAAATCAAACAGAAAGGACTTCACCAACAAGCCACTTGAGAAATTGCTTGCATCTGACTTTATCATCTTAGGGAGAGAAGGAATTTCTAATGCACAAAGGCAAAAGTTCTAAGTGCGGAGAGTGGACTACAAAATGTGCTATCATATCGGGTACCGGAAATAAAGTGGGCCACTGTGTAGAGCACTGGCGTCTCAGCGTACAGCAGCCCCTTACATAAGATGAATTAGTCATCAGAGAGTGTATGTCCCTGCAGAAAGTGGGCTAAGAGCATCCATCCTAGGCCACCAGGTCAGAAGAAGCAAGCACGAACGAGCGTCCACTCCAAGGAGACTGCGTTACTTGCCAGGTGGCAACACAACAGAACAACACTGAGTTCCTACCCTGCTCTTGAGACTTTCTCTTTTATTGAGGGAGAGAGATCAAGCCTAAGGTTGTGAGCATAGGGCTAGAGAGCCAGAAGCAATGTGTCGTCTGGAGAACACAGGAGGGACAGAGCAGCATGCGATCCTGAGAAACTGACACTGGAGAATGACCAGCGTCTACACAGTGAGCAGTCACACGCCTATCGCTCCCACCTCTGGCTTCTCCGCTGTCTGGGCTGTGTCAAGTACCTCCCACATAGGTCTTTGGGTCTTGCTCGGCTCCTCAGGATTCCTCACTGCTCAACCTTGACCTGAAAGGCTTCTCTGACTCCCTCTGCTCTTTCTCCCCAACACTTGCTGTGTCTGCTCTGTGCTCCTTTAGTCCTCAGCACTTAAGCAGTAGCAAGTTATCTATTTGATGAATGAACTTTTCATAGAGAAATCTAGAAGGCCATACACTAGCATTTCAACAACTGTCTCCCTCTGGAGATTATGAATATGGGTATTAATTGGCATAGCTGTATTTTACAACTTCCCATACAATGTGCTGTTACTGAGTTCTATAAAAGCTGTTTTATGTAATCGTGGCTTTTCTTTTCTTCCCAGATAGGCGCATGCTGCTATGTGGAATGTTCAGCTTTGACCCAGAAGGGTTTGAAGACTGTTTTTGATGAGGCTATCATAGCCATTTTAACTCCAAAGAAACACACAGTTAAAAAAAGAATAGGATCAAGATGTATAAACTGTTGTTTGATTACGTGAGAAAAGTCTGTAGCGGCCAAGGAAACTGTCCATTTCTCCCAGAAAGCATTTGAAATGCTACAGCGATGTCCTGACCTCTTACAATGAAGCAGTTTAACTTGAGGGGGGAGGGAACCTGTCCCCGGCATTCTACAGAGTTCACAGAGAATGTTTCTTAAAGGTCTAAGCGGCAGCAAACAGCATCTGAAGCCACAGTCTACTATAAATACTTTATTTCAACTAGAAGGTACAATCTCTCAGGGGTTTCATAGTTAAAATGTTGAGACAACATTGACAAACAACAGTGCTGTAAATGGAACCGCTTGGCTTTGACCATCCACCTCTGCACAGCCCTTATGGAATCTGCATCAAGAAACAGCTTCTCCCCTTCCTCCTCTTAACTGCTCTTGTATGTGAGTTGCTTTCTATTCCAGTATATCCAGAGTGGTGAGCTCACCAGGCCAGCCACGTAGCCAAAGGTTGCTCCGAGTGTACAGGAGATGGGCCACACCTGAGGAAAGAATTATGAAATCAAAACCAACTGATGTTTTATTATTACTTGAGCACAAAATTAAGTATAACATAAACATTTCTATAGTGAAGCTTAATGTGCTTTCTTAAAGAATGCCAAAAGTTTAATAGGTCATAATTGCATTTCCCATGAGCACTGAAATGTACACATTTTAGTTAATGTGCATCAAAAGGTAGCAAGGCTTCTGGCAACTGTAGATTTAGTTTGATGTTCCCCAAATTGCATGAAATACATGCTAAGGTACAAATTTAAAAATTGGGTCATAGTTTGCCATAATCCTGAACTCAGTTTAGCTCTCTGAGTTAGTTGGTCATTTTTCTAATTCCCACTTTGGCTGTGTACATCAAAGGAAACAAGAAGTGAGCAGGCTGACAAACCTTAGAAACCTTCAGTGGTGTCAGGGAAGACCTAGAATCTAAGCATGTTCCATGGAATGTGTGGGTGTTTGGCTTCCATGAGCTACAGATACCGTAGCCACAGAGGGTACAACCCACAGCTTATACACATAGAATACAAGGCAAACAATACTACAGGCTTCCCAAGACAGTTTCTCCAGCCATGCCATACTTTATTAAGCCAGAACTAAATAATGGTGATTTCTTTAATGCCACAGACAGGATATGTGGGTCCCTACATAAAAAGCCCTGTGTAAAAAAATATGGGAAGCAAACTTCCATGTCTCTTTGTAAAGCTTATTTGGTGTACTGGAGCCACTGATGACCCTTCTCGGGGAATAGGCCATCACAGTGTACTGGAGACAAACCACCTTAATAACTGGCTGGTACCATTTGGTTTTCTTCCTAGTCTGCTATGGATCTGCCTTATTCTAAACGCCATCAACAGACAGTAGTGTTAGATGACGCTTCCATGAGAACCACCTCATGCAGTTTAGGGAAGCATAATCTAATCCGTATCGTGTTGCCGGCCTTCCTTAGATTTAAATTTGCTGTTGCTTAAACTACGACTTCTTTGTCTTTAGCGAGCTTCTGTTATCTTCCAGGACTTGTGCTCACAGCTTTGTCTACTGCACAGATTGGGTAATGGAACACTAAACATTGATACTTGAAAATGACAGCCTTAAATGTTCATACCAGTCACAAATCTAGATGTACTGTCTTGCATGTGACTTTGTAGGAGTTTTTGAAGTCTAAGCACCACACGCCCCCACTTGGTAGTGGACAGTCTACTGGACAAGAGCTTTCTCTTGGAAGTGGACATGGGATGTCTTTTTCTCCAAGCAGCGGTGGTTCACATTAAGCATCATGGCCTTATGTATGCTCAGATGGGGCTTCTGTACCTTCCCCATTTTGTTCTGGTCTGTTTTTAGATAGAACTGAAAGAAACTGTATAATGAGTTAACATGCTAGCTAAGTTGTCAAACCCATGAAATGAAGGAATCCCGACAGTAAAGTGTTATTCATTTCCAAGTTGCCTTTGGAGATTTGATGGGTTTGGGTCTTGGTTTTTCTCTTTTTTTCTTCAAATCTACATTTGTGAAACCCTTGACACTTAGTGTATTAGGCAGTGAAGTTAAAGTCACGAACTTTCCTGCTCCAAGAGAAATGGATTAAGAATCGGGAAGGGTGCACTGGTGTCGCTGGTCTCCTGATGCTGTGACCATGGGAACGCTCTCCAGTGCCCCTCCCACTCACGAGCTTTCACTCTCTTCTGATTCATAGTCGGGCATCACCTTTTCAGCTTCCCTTTCTGCAGATGGTAAGAACCATGTATATAGAATACTGAACTCTAAGCAGACGATTGTATCATCTGAACCTTGAGGTGCCTTAGGTACTCTATTTACCTTGATGGGGTTTGGAGTTTCCCATTGCTTGTTAAGAGCTCTTTGTGTTGGTTATTTAGTATTTCTTTTTGCAAAATCTTCTCTGCCACTTTAACCAAAAAAACCAAAGATTTGTTTTCTATTCATGGGCAGATTATAGAGAATATGCCTTATTTTTCAGAAGCATATCTTCATTAAAGGCTTAGGCTGCAACAGAAATTCAGACTAGTCTCTGGAAAAATCCCTTTCAAACTAGTGAAATACCTAAGAAAGAAAATACTTTTCAAAACTATTTTATTAACATGAATTGTGCTAGTGAATGCAGTGCTTCAAATAAGGTCATGTATGAACGAACTTAGAAGAAATTATAATTCATCAGTGTTTGCACAGAAAATTTGTTCTGAAGTCCTTTAAAAATGTTAGGGGAATCTAATAGAACTTTGCTAATGTGTGCCCTTACTCCATCCTTACATTGTAGCTTACTTGCAATGAATTATATTTCCAATAAGTAAGAGCTTGGGTTCCTGCTATTTGTTATGAATTATCTTAGTTACTTTAGACATTGCTTCCATTTGACTTTTTAATTATTGGTTTTAAATACCAAATTAAATACTGGTGTGTTGGTTGTTGCTTTTTAAGTGATTGTTACTTCAACAGCGTCCCTTCCTAACATATGGGGTCATAAATAAAATGAAATGCAGTTTACTATTTATGTAAAGCACTCAACTTCTCACCTTAGTAGTTTTTATTTAATCCCTTCCCTCTGCTTTGAGACTGCTCACCACTGGCAATGTGTGAGCACCTGCACCCCCTACAAAGTCCTCTGTTGGTAATGTGTGGGTAATGTGTGAGCACCTGCCCCCCCCCCCCCACACAAAGGCTCTGTCAGTCAGAGTGTGGGGGTGAGTACAATCCCTGTGGCTCCCAGCCAAATTCCAATTTCGGGCACTAAATTCTGTTTTAATCACTCTGTGGTTCACTGTTCTCAAACACATACACAGCCACACACTTTAGACAGCTGCCATACTTCACTTCCAAAGAATGTGGAAAAATGAAATAAATGTTGGTTTAAATGATTTTCTCCTCTAAGGGGTTAAAGCTTGGAACATTCAGTAAGTCGCTGTTATGTAAAGCTCAAGACATCCATACCATCAGCAAAAGAAAATGTCCCAACTTTCCAGACGGTTTTCTAGTGATGGTGCGGGCTTTGTGCCTTTCAGAAGGCTGGCATGGCTCTCTGGTGACACACAGTCCTTAACGGTTAACAATCTCCTACGCGCTTCTTGCTGGCTTCCTTACAATTGCTTTAAAATGTTTAAAACCACACCACAGCACAGAATTCATCCCGACTTATCAACTCAGCCCAGCTTAATTATATTTTAATAACGAGATCTTAAGTTTTCCATTTAAAACTATTTTCCTGTTCACAGAAAGACTTGTTTTAACATTCTTTATGGCATGTTTGTATTTCTGAGAATCTCTAGAACCTATGTGCTACTTCAGCTGCAGAGATACAAGTACTTCTCCAAATTATGATGATCTGAGATCACTATATAATTACTTGGTTTTATGTAAGGAAAATAGGAAATTGAGAACAAAGACATTCATGTTAAGAAAGCCATTCATAGTTTGCCACCAAAGTGATGATCATTTTATTTAATTCCTTTTAACTTCAAATATTTCTTTAAAATCACTAACTGGAAGAAACATCTCATGTTACATAACAACATAATGCAATGCAAGTAGATAAAATTAGTAAAGTTATCAAAAGAAAACCCTATTTTAGAGATGAGCAGCTTCCTTGGGTACAAAGTCAGCATCCTAGCTATGCACAGTGCATCTGCCTCTCATCCAGCACTCGGGAGGCTGAGGAAGAAGATGGTTCATTTGAAGCATAGGATGCTGTCTTAGGGTGGCCATGCTGTAATGAGTTACCATATCCAAAAGCAACTTGGGGAAGAAAGAACGGGTTTATTTGGCTTACACTTCCACATCTCTCTATCCATCATCTAAGGAAGTCAGAACAGGAACTCAAACAGGGCAGGAGCGGATACAGAGGCCATGCCTGCTTATAGAACCCAGGACCACCAGCCCAGGAGTGGCACCACACACAATGGGTTGTACCCTCCCGCACCACTAGTTAAGAAAATGCCCGATAGACTTGCGGAAGTCCCATCTCATGAAAGCATTTTCTCACTGAGGTGCCCTCCTCACAGATGACTCTCGCTTGTGTCTGACTAGCACAGCTGCAAAGCAAGACTTTATCTCACAAAACCACTGTGGTGCCAGAGGTGCTCGCCTGTGACCTTGTACTTCAGAGGCTGGATCACCACGCGCTTGAGGCCAGGCTGGCTACAGCATACTCAAAAAAAAAAAAAAAAAAAAAAAAGACACCAAGAAAAAAAAAAAAGGAAAACAAAAAGCCAACTCAAGCAACCCCCTCCCCCCAATAAATAAAAATGCCTTGCTTTCTGGGTACCATTATGTTTCTTCCTATAAATTATGTTACTGTGTTTTTTTTTCCTTTATCACTTGAATAAGAACAAAAAAAGGTCTGTTTTCTCAAAGTAATAAAAATTAATAAAGATTTTATATTATCTAGTATAGAATTTGGGTAAATGAAACCTGTAGTAAGTTTTTTCCAGAATAAAATAATTTCATCTTATAAGCCAAAAAGCACTTTTAAAATATACAAATAAACTGAACATGTGTGTTTTTATGTCAAATTAAAACTGTTTGAAAGGAACAGTGTAGGCTGGGGCAGATGGCTCAGCAGTGAAGAGCACTGGCTGCTTTTCCAGAGGACTGAGTATGGTTTCCAGCACCACATGGAGGCTCACAACCATCTGTAACTTCAGTCCTGGATTCAATACCACTTTTGTCCTCTGAACACAGCACATACATGGACACAAAATATGTAAAATAAGTAATCTGACAAAAGCGTGTCACTTTGCTGTCTTAGGAAAGGAACTGCTCCCGCACATCTATGCAGTGTGTGGTATTTCTCGACTGTGCTCTAGCTGGCATATGCAGTGATTAAGAACACTGATTTTGGTATCGGACAGACAGGATTTGAATCCTGACCTGAGATTTACTAAACATGTGGTCCTTGGCAAGATCTAGCCGTTTTGTGCTTAGTTTCTGTGTCCAGCGTACACCCTGCATGTGCTCACGCATACACAGCAATAATAAATATCAATGTAAAAACCCATATGATTCTTTTTCGCCAGGATAGAAAATCGTATTTTTGAAATATACATTTTCTAAAATTCACAAATGTCACAAATTCTTGCATAATTTGAAACTAGAAGTCCTAGGATTATAACTGAATTGGTTACTGCAAAATGCCAAAGTAGAGGATAAAACAAAGATCACTGGTTTGATTGAATGAGGACTCACATGATTTTAGGTTAATTCGTATTTCCCTTACTGAAGGGATTATACTGTATTCAAGTAAAATGTTAATATATAGTTACACATTTCAAGACTGGGAAAAGTAATACTTAACAGAAAATGACTCTGGGTTAAAGATGTGCCCTTTGTAAGCTGTGCTGACAGGACTGAGGCAGCTTATGTGCATGCATATGTGTGTTCAGGAGTGTTTACTGTCACTTTTGAGGAGTCCTGACCAGGAATTCACCTCTCCACAAGTAATTTCCTAACTACGTGTTCTTTGTAGTAGGAGAAAGGTCAGAGTAAATGCAGGTTAGTGTCCATTTGCAATTAGCAAACTAGGCCCAGATGAGCAGCTCCATACACCAGAGGGCAGCATTTGCATTAGGAGTATCCAAGGCAACACACGCAAGACCAAATTCAAAGGAAATGTAAATCATCATTTGAAGGCGATACATTACCAGCCTTCGTCAGATGGATTCTAAGTCATGCAGATGAAAATTTGTTCAGGACAATAAACCCACTAAAAAGTAGCTTGTGAGAGACATAGAACTGGTTGCAGAGAGCTAACAGCCCTTCCTCTGCGATTCATCAGTTTATCCCCATTTACTCTGATGACACCCACATCTGGAGGCTCAGAAACACCAGTAATTCCAGGTGAGGTTTCCAGTGTCCCTTCTGGACTCCATGGGCACACACATGTGCACAGACACACAAATAAGTCTTTAGAAGAAGTAAGTGGAACACGACAGCTGTCACTTTCCTATAGTCACATGCTACATATGTGTGCACACACTTGAAGAAAAAGCATGAGTTTTACAGATACAACAGCACTGTAAATTAGCTTTAAATATGTTCCTAAAATGTATTAAATTTTGGTCTAAAAATACAGACATCTCCGGGGTGTTGATGACACTTAGAAGAAACAATGTGGGAGAAGAAAGCAATTTAATACTCTAAAGAGAACAAAGCTATGGCCTGAAAGAAACAAACACTGTTTGAGTCTCCAGCAGTGAAGAGAATCATGGTGTAGGTGGAGCTTTTGTTCGGATCCTAAATCGTTCCTTTGCCAGTCAAATAATGGTGAACATGGAGTGTACTCTTCCCTTCCACATGTTGTGGGGGTTAAGAACAGGAATGAGATCCACCTTGCATTACAGTTGCCATGATTACATTCCCTTTGGCACAGCACCAAGACCCATGCCTGGAACATAGAGACCTACAAATGACTCATGTTCTATTTGTGTCTAAAATGTCACACAGAATTGAACACGATAGAAATTCAAGAAACTCAATAAACTGGTTTAAGAAAATACCAAAGAAACAAAAGGAAAGTAACTCACTTAAGGACTCCTAGCAGAAAGAACAGGATCAAAAGCAGACAGTGGGAGCTCGGTATACATAATGAAGCTGGCATTGTGTATGCTGAAAGATTTGTCAGCAAACCACATCTTTCATAGGTCACAGCAGTGTGGTAGGTATCTCCTACCCTGCTTTCTGTAGCCACCTTCTTTTGCTGCCTTCCACACAGGGAAGGAGGTCTTCCTTCAACTATGGAAATGTCCAGTAGTTTCATCACCTGTCGCTACTTAAATATTCAAAGCTCACATTAAGTTGAAAGTAAGTTTTCATTGGCACCAATTTTCCACGGGCCTTCCCTGTCCCTTAATGAAGAATCCATCTGAAAACTACAAATATGCCTGAGATTTCTCATTTCAGAACACCATCAACGCCTGGTCACAGGAACATTACAAAATCAAATTTGAATTCAGAGTAGAGAAAACAGTGTTAAAGTGTGACAGGCTTTTTGTTGGCTCTGTGTGTTTTTAAAGAAACCAGACGCTCCTGTTTCTCCAAAATATAAATAAAACACAACCCAGAGATGCTTGCTCTGAACATAACTTAACCATATCAAGTGTGTACTGGGCTACAAGGAACAAAGAACTAAAATTCCCCTTTAATAGCATGTTGTATCTCACAGGAGAGTTACACAGTACGCCGTCTCCTGAAATTTCTTCTGCTCTGGCACAATCCCTACATTAGGGAACGCCATTATCCCCTTATCTCCTTTACCGCTTTTCTGGCAGATTCTGCCAACATTATGAGCCACCATGAGGTCTTGTTCTGTAGAGTTTGATTTATTAAAAAATAACAATTGCACCATGAAAACTTTGTTTGCTGAAAATGAAAGTGAAAGAAAAAAACCAAAACCTCATCACTCCTCCAGTTTATTAGAAGACCCTAAAAGGAGCGTGAAGGACTGAGGAAGGCCGAGCCGCCGGTTCTCTTCTCTATGCATACGTGTCCCCCTTTAGAAGGAGGACCGCGAACAAGCCAGGCTCCCACTTGTAGTACTCGAAAACGAACAAAACAGCCAGTGTATCCCAGCTGAATGAAATGTTCTCAATAATGATGACTAACAACTTGTAATGGATTCAAATTAGCTAACTAGAAAATCTTTGTTTAAAGTCCCTCATTCAGAAGATGGCTCAGTAGTAGCCCAAGCTGCTGTCACCCCAGGCTGTAGACAGGAGCCAGAGAGGCAGCTAGTTAGGTGTACACAGTGACAATGAGGCGCCACCACCGGACTGCTGCTCCGTGTGCAGTAGTGCACAGTGCACACTCACAGAGATCTAAGACACGGACTTCTCCATGTGCAGTAGTGCACAGTGCACACTCACAGAGATTTAAGAGGCGACTGCTCCATGTGCAGTAGTGCACAGTGCACACTCACAGAGATCTAAGACACGGACTTCTCCGTGTGGAGTAGTGCACAGTGCACACTCACAGAGATTTAAAGGCCAATTCAGTCAGCACCTGGGATGTGGGGAAAGGAGAATCAGGTGTTCAAGGCCAGCCTTGGCTACTTCGTGAATTCCAGGCAAGTCTGGGCTATAGAGTGACAGCCTGTCTCAAAAATCACACTTCCCAATGTCACAGGTTAAGGGAAAACTACAATAATTTAAAACATTTGATATTAATTTGAATCTTGCTCACTCTTCATTGTAAGTATAGAGAGCAAAAAATTAGTGGCAAAAACCCTGACTAATCTAAAACTGGACAATGGACTGTGAATAACGTCTTCTGAGCAAACCAGACACCTGCTTTAATCAGCACATCGCCCTCCACAGTATGGCTTCTAGTTCTGTGGACCTGCAGGTATGATCAAACTGTAGACACTAAAGTAGGTAATGTATATACACACACTGACATTTTTACCAACTTGTTAGAGCTGATGTTCCACTGTGCTTTAGTTTCTATTAATATTCTATATTTAGATTTAATTATATTAACCTAAAGTCATCAATCTGGTCGTTTGAAATAATACATGTACCTTCTTCAATAATTTGCCCCCCAATCTATGTCACTATCTTCAGTTGAATAAAACTAAGTATGGCTGACTGCAATGAGATGTCAGCTCTGTCACCAACGTGATGAGAAGTAGGACTCTGCTTCATGAGCACTGACACCCCCACAAGGACATCAGTACTGCCACATCCTCCTTCTGAGACTTCTACAATATAACAATCCGTCATCATGCGGAGGGCGGCTCACCAGAATTATTGAATGTGAAAGAAACACTCAACTGTTTGAGAGAGAACATCTAAGTGCAACCACAAAAATGGATCTAAAAATAGGCAGTTATGTTCAACAGAAAATTCAGGTCCTATAAGTGATGTATGTGTGAAAGACATCCATTTGTTACTAGAAACTGACCCTACAGCCTCGGCAAATATGCAGATACATGCTTACGTATGACAAAAATAAAATTAATGCTGCTACAGTGAACGGAAAAAAACCTAAATGCCCATTTATTAAAAACTGATGTATTGCCATCAAGTGATGGCGCACACCTTTAATCCCAGCACTCGGGAGGCAGAGGCAGGCAGGTCTCTGTGAGTTCAAGGCCAGCCTGGTCTTACAGATCAAGTTCTAGGACAGCCAGGGCTACACAGAGAAACCCTGTTTTGAAAAACCCAAAAAGAAGGAAAAAAACATGACATATTATTTTAAGAAAATAAAATGTTGCACTTATATAATTCTTCACTAATGTGGCAACACCATAATATAAAGTTTAAAGGGAAAAAGCAGATTAAAAACAACATGTACATTATGAACAGCACGCATGGGGAGAGTGCAAAAGCTACCACCAGAATACAAACGGTGGTTTTCCCTCACTGAATGGGGACAAAAAAAGCTAATTTTAACTTTCTACAAAAATTATTAATACAGCTTAAATTTAAAAGGCACATATATTTTTTCTTTGAGACTACAAAATATTCCCTTCATGTTGGAAAAAAGTACATTTATTTTTAATATCATTGTTCCTTTTAGGAGAAATTATCTCAGGAAAAATTCGTGATGCTATAAATTCAGAAGTATTTATCACAGCAGTGTTTATTATAGTAAATACAAGTAATAAACTAAATGATCAATAGTGAGTTTATTACATTATAAAATAACTATATACTAAAGTAGCATATTATAAAACAATTAAAGATTGGTGAAACAAGATCTTGGGGACAAAAAGAAGGGAAGGTTATGGTGATGTGGTCAAGGCCACAGTGATGAGTTTGTGTGTCAAGTGACAAACTACAGCATGTCCTGGTTATCTGAATTGTCAACCTGACAGAGCCTAGAGTCATCTGAGAAGAAAGGCTCACCGCAGGGATTTCTCAGCTCATCCTGGCCTGTGGGCATGCTTATGGGGGTTATCTTGATTATTAATCGATGCAGGAGGACGACAGCTGTGGACGACACCATCCCATAAGCTAGCTAAGCATGAACCTGGGAACAAGCAAGCAGTGTTCCTTCATGGTTTTTGTTTCAAATTCTTGTCTTGAGTTCCTCTCCTGACCTCCGCCAATGAGGGACTGTAACCTGGAAGTGTGAGCCAAATAAATCTTTCCCTCCCCCAAGTTGCCTTTGCTCCGTGTTTTATTGCAGCAACAGAGTATTAGAACATAGTGGCATGCTTGTAATCCCAGTACTAGGGAAGGAAAGGTGTGAGGATCAGGAATTCAAGGCCAGCATGGACTACATAAGATCCTGTCTCAAAACAACCATATTTAAAAATTAAGATAATGATGCTTGGTGTGGTGACTCATATCTGTAATCATGAAGCAGGAGCAAAAGGATCATATGTTTCAGGCCAGCCTGGATGACAGAACAAGTTCAAAGTCAGTCTGAGCTATGCAAGAGACCTTGTCTCAAAGCACCAAGGGGGTGGGGATATGGCTCAGTGGTATCTGTGTACTGTTCAGCTTCCTTTCAAACCATTTGCCTTTGTTTTGAAAATTACGTAGTGGCTGGCAGGACATTTCAGTGGGTAAAGGTACCTGCTGGTGCTGCCAAACCCGACCACCTGTTTGATTCCTAGACCCACCTGGGGGAAGGTGAGAACCTATTCTGATTCCTACTCATGCACTCCAGCATGCAGGCACCCACAGACATATGTGCATATGAGCTAAATAAAAATCTAACAAAGCTTGCTTTAGAAACTACTTTGCTATATGCTTTGTAATATATTTCAAGGTAAGTATTCAATGAAGCAATCTATCTAGTTACGAAAATATAACCTAAGATCAGACGGGGAGTGGCTGCTCTGCAGATGAAGTCCTGAGTCTGGATCAGCAGCACCCATGCGAAAGGCAGGCATAGTGACAAACATTTGTAATCTCAGTGCAGGCAGGGGAAGACAGGAGGATCCAGGGCCTCAATGGCTAGCCAGCCTAGCCAATCAGTAATCCAGGCTCAGTGAGAGACCCTGTCTCAAAAAATGAGGTGAGGACCAACAGAAGAAGACACTGGATGTCAACCTCTGGCCTGCACACATGACAAATGCATAATCACACACATAAGCACACACATGCATACAACATATATACACACAGTTTAAAACGAAACACTCACTTATGCATATAGAAAAAGACAGCTGTATGGTAGATCCAGGCCAACATGAATGCCTGTGGCACTGGGTCATATCCCAATAGCAGCCACCAAGACTGAGCTGTGTTCCCTACTTTACTGAACAACCAAATACCTTGCACCACACACTAGCTTTCTTTATCAGCTTTCCTACTGCTGTGCCAACACGCATTTTGTTCGTTTGAAGTCTTTAAAACCAACCTGCCATGGTCTTTCCCAGTCCAGTGGAATAGGAAATGCTCCAAGCCATGCGCCTATAAAACTTGAAATTGTAGTGATCTGAAGACTGTTCTCCCAAATGGATGTAACTCTGCAAGACACAAAACACAACTTATTGGCAATTTATATTATAGCAACTAGAAAAATCACACAAGCACTAGCACAAATTGATGCTACACATATTTCTCACCCATTTGCATAACCAACACAAACTGGTATAGAAACATGAAGATACACATGTATTTCCACTTAAAGGTACTGCGTGTGCACTGTGAGAGGAGACAGTCCCAAAGAGTGCTGTAGTAACAAGTATGTTTTCGTATCACACCTCCTGAGTCCTTCCCCACAGCAACGTTCATTTCCAAATGATTATGTTCCTCTCCAGAAAGAGTCTGTGCAGGCCCACACACACACACACACAATTTTATCTTAAAGTGCATATGCATATCTACATAAATAAAATGTGTATATATATATATATATATATATATATATATATATTTCCAAGTAAGATTTAAATGCATCATGCTCTAAGCCAATGTAGCTTTGTTCTCTGCATGAATAGCTATAACAGCAATTCACTGTATGGATGGAGAATAGTTTTCTCAACTCATCTTCATGCCATATTCTATTCAATATGACTGCATCTGGTGCAAGTCGGGAAACAGGCTGGAGAAGTGGGTCAGAGTTCTATACAACTTCAAGCCAGTGGTGGTAGCTCACACATGTAATTCCAGCACAAAGGAGGCTGAGACAGGAGGAATACTACAAGATCAGGGTTAGCCTGGACTATGCAGCAAGTTCTAGTCCAACCTGGGATATTGTTAAATAATGACTTGAGTATAGCAACAACAGCAAAAACAAACAAACAAAAAACCCTAGGAAATACTGTTCTAGTCACATAATTTACTAATCGAAAATTTATAAAGCAATGGTTTTGGGGCTAGTCAGCATTACATATTTATCACCAGACATATTAGAATATTTTGATCACTATAAAGAGACTCTTCATTCCTACGCAACTGCTCTCCTTTCTCCTTCCCCACAGCCCAAAGCAACCGAGTGACTTTATGTCTATGGATCTGCCTATTCTAAGTATTTCACCTCAGTGGGCTCAACTGACATGAATTCTTATGCTAATTTCTTTCACTTAGATCTTTTCAAGGGTCATCTATGGTGGAGCATGTATAGACACTTCAATCATGTCACTGGATCATACTCCCTTGAATGGACACTAAAGATTTTATTTCTCCAACCAAAAGGTGGTTAGCATCTGGATTGTTTCTACCTTTTTTTTTTTTTTTTTTTTTTTTTTTTGGCTATTAAAAAAATGCTGCTAGGAACATTTGTGAACAAATTTCTGTATGGAAACATGTTCTCATCTCTCTTGGGATTATACCTAGAAGGAAATAGCTGGGTCACCTGCTATTTGAGGAACTGACAGTTTTCCCAAGCAGTTAAAACATTTGATTTTCCCACGACTTGAGGGTGAAGGTTCCAGTTTTTTACATCTTCCTAGTTATCTGTGGATTCCAGTCTCTAGCCAGTGTGAAGTGGGAGTATCTCAATGCAGCAGACTTATGGTTCAGGCCGCATTCAAGTCATGCTACAGAAGTCACTGAAGGACTGTAATCACAGCAACCGTATGATCAGAGCCACTGGTGCCAACAAAGATGCTCCTCACAGTTTCACTATTCCGCACACTGTAACCAACTTTTGCTTATTAAAATAAAAAGTACAAACATCCAAGAGGATTTCAGTTTTGATTGTTCAGCGTATCCATGATTGTTTGTGATCCTATATACTATAAACATCAAAAAATACGGAACCAAGACCTATACAAAACTATAAAAATTCTGCAGTCTGTATTTTAAGTGAATGCATTTATCAAAATAACTTATGTAACTTTTTATTGCTTTTATTGAGCTATATATTTTTCTCTGCTTCCCTCCTTTTTTCTCCCCTCCCCTTCTACCGTCTGCCATGATCCCTATGCTCCCAATTTACTCAGGAGATCTCGTCTTTTCTATACCCATGTAGATTAGATTCATGTATGTCACTCTTGGGGTCCTCACTGTTGTCTGGGTTCTCTGGGATTGTGACTTGTAGGCTAGTTTTTATTTGCTTTATGTCTAAAAGCACTTATGAGTGAGTACATATGATATTTTTCTTTCTGGGTCTGGGTTACCTCACTCAATATGATGTTTTCTAGCTTCATTCATTTGCCTGCAAATTTCAAGAGTTCATTGTTTTTTTCTGCTGGACTCCATTGTGTAAATGTACCACATTTTCCTTATCCATTCTTCGGTCGAGGGGCATTTAGATTGTTTCCAGGTTCTGGCTATGACAAACAAAGCTGCTATGAACATAGCTGGGCACATGTCCTTGTGGTACGGTTGAGCATCCTTTGGGTATATACCTAAAAGTGCTATTGCTGGGTCTTAAGGTAGGTTGTTACATAACATCTTTAAAGTCAAAGACAACAATTAGAAGTCTCCTCCTCTACCTGATTTCTACACCCTATAGAGATACTTCCAATTAAACATATATCACATATAAATATATATTTATATTATATATAAAGTATACACATATTGTATGCCTTATATTTCAAGATGTCATTACTTTCTGCATTTTACTGTAGAAGACATAGCTCCTTTTATCCACAAGCTTCCGTGTCAACATCTCCCTCTGTCATCTCTTCAATACTAAAACTGCCCCCTTTAGCTGAATGGATAACAAGTGTTTTTGTAATAACCATAGAGCAAACCACAATTACACGTCTGTTCTCTTAATAAGTACAATTTTTAATTTTCCTCAGGTGCTAAGAGCTGTTTCTCCCCCCCCCACACCTGTTTATCTCCGTCACTAACTCATCTTAAACACTGAAAAAGAAAACTATCTCAGTAGTACTCTAGATGTTTGCTTCCTCTCTCTCCTCCCCTTTCTCTCTGAAGTGTCTCACTTGCTCCAATCTGGTTGCTCTCAGTCTGCTGACAGCTCAGTCCTCTGAGGATCCTGCACTATCATCTTGGAATTTCCTTGTCTCGGGACTGCTGCTCTGGGATCGACTGCCTGGGTTCAGAGTCAGATCTTGATCCATTCTCTCATTCCCTCTCTCCTCCATCCCCCATCACCTTTCCTTCTCTTCTCAAAAATAGGTTTGAAGAGATACTTTACATCTGAAAATGACTTTATTATGACTGCCACAAATATTTGCCTCAGATTTTTGGAAAGCACTGTTCCCTTGGGTCCTGGTTCCCACCGAAAGGTTCAGTATTCTTCCACTCCCTTTCCTACAAGTAACATGCTTTCCCCACTCTCTGGAAGATTCTAAGCATCTCGTTACCCCTGGTTATCTTACATTTCACATACAAAAAAATCATTTTGTCTGAATAAGAATTTTTTCCAACTCATCTCTACTTGTGTTTTTTCTATAGTATTTAGTTCATTTTCCAAGAGCTCCAATACTGCTGAGTATTCCCTTCACACACACAAAAAGATGCGGTTATCTTCTGTTCATTCTATTGTCTCTTTTATTGTGTCTAGATTTCATTTGAGGTTAGATGGTGTAAGCCGAGTTTCCTGAAGGAGGAGAAGGGTTGCAGGTAAGAGTAGATTCACTGGTGTGTAGAGGTTCATTTAAGCTTTATCCCCTGAGGAAGCTGAACATATCGCAACATTACGGTTAGCTGGAACAGCTGAGGCTTTGAGGGGCACAATTATATTTCTCCATTCCTCTTCTACCATTGAACAACTTGTTTGTGTTCCTTTACAGCGTCTTCTGCTCTACACCTCTAACTCATTCAAGTATTCTCTTGGTGTAATGAGCCTCTTTCCTAACTTCTCTTCTTACAACAGAAGCACGTGGAGTCTTAGGTGTGAGCCTCCCTTGTCCTTTCTCCATATCTGTCATATGTTCTCTAGTAACTTCATGCTTCCCAACCCTTTCCTTACCCTTCATTTATTTTGACTGGCTCAAACCTTTCCTTCACACAAAATTTGATTTTCCAACTTACTTTAGGCTTCTCAATATTTCTTTCATTGTTGTTTTGTTTTTGAGACACTGTCTTCCTATGTAGCCCAGGCAGTCCTAGAACTGACTATGTAGACCAGGCTTTGACATCTGCCTCTGCCTCCGAAGTGCTGGGAACAAAGGTGTGCACCATCCAGCCGCTTCTTGACATTTCTAAAATATGTTTTAAAGATGTTTTTTAGGTTTTGAATTTATGGCACTGATTCTGCAGTCTGGTCTCCTTCATTTTGGCTCATTTTCTCATCTTTGCTCTTTTTATTGAATTAATATACTTTATAACATTTTTCTATGATAAATTGTGTGAAAATGTCTGGTTTTGGTCCAGGGTCATGTTCTCCTGGAACACATTATTCATCTTCCTGTGCACATGTCCCCCCCCCCCCCATGACACCCACCCTCACAGTTGTGTGCCATGTCTATTTCTCTTTCTCACACTTTCCACTGAAAACCTGTCGAGGCTACCTATTTGCTCAGAAATATAACAAATGAATTCTCTTTGGTGCTGTCTTTTCATCTTAACTGGCTCCAATTTTTCCTGTTGTGAATCTGCATTTTGAATGCTGGGTGTTATTTTCTACCTGTGGCTTTTGTTTTTGCTGTTTTTTATCTTAAGGCAAAGGGAAAGAATGGTGAAGACCAAGGTAGATGCTACCTCTGTGACTCAACAGTAATACTCAGCTAAAGTGGAGTAAATGGTAGCTCCATGGTTCACACTTTAAAAACTCCTGACCAGGGTTTATACATCCTTTTAGAAACCAGACGGAGCCACTGTGGAGCCATCTGTGTCCTTGGCAGGGGCCCAGGAGAAAACAGCTCTTAGATTCATAAAAGACAAGGAAAGCTGACAATGAGTCAGAGAACGGCTGTTGTGTTGGTGAGAAAATCTATGTAGCTGTATATACATTCTTCACATTGGGACCCGAGTCTGACAGCGTCAATCAGATCCCTGTGCTCTACTCCAGCAGCCTAGTTCACAAACCCTTGCCTAAGTTTCGCTGGAACAAAGATGTGCATCTCCTTATTTACAGCTGGGAAAATCTGATAACTTTTAACAGTAAACCAATCACAGAGCAATTTTAGTCATATGAATATTAGACTAATTCAACCACAGAGACCTATTCTCTTTCCCATCCTAGACCAAGGACAAAGACTGGCAGAATCCTTAAGAAGCACAGAATGAAGTAGGATCAGAACCCCTTGCCATTGACCTTGGCTTCTCATCAGTCCTCATTGTTCGCCATGATCAGAGAGTCCGGTTTTATCCCATGCTTTTTCAGTCACAGTCCAGCTGGCCTTGGTGAGCTCCCAATAGATCAGCCCCACTGTCTCAGTGGGTGGGTGCACCCCCCGTGGTCCTGACATCCTTGCTCGTGTTCTCCCTTCATCTGCTCCTCATTGGGACCTTGGGAGCTCAGTCCAGTGCTCCAGTGTGGGTCTCTGTCTCTATCTCCATCCATCGCCAGATGAAGGTTCTATGGTGATACTTCATGTTCCTGCTTGGTGGGAGCCTAGCCAGTTTGGATGTTCACCTTCCTAGACATGGACGGAGGGGGGAGGACCTTGGACTTTCCACAGGGCAGGGAACCATGACTGCTCTTTGGATTAGAGAGGGAGGGGGAGAAGAGTGGGGGGAGGGGGAGAAGAGTGGGGGGAGGGGGAGAAGAGTGGGGGGAGGGGGAGGGAAATGGGAGGCTGGGAGGAGGCGGAAACTTTTTTTTTCTTATTCTCAATAAAATAAATAAATATCATAAAAAAAATTTCAAAAAAAAAAAAAAAAAAGGAAGAAGCACAGAATGTCCTATTTGTATCCAGAAGCACCGGCATCTGTATTACAGCATCACCGTATTCCTCCATGGTCCAAACAACAAAGGCTGAGGTTTCATTCTACTTAAAGATCTGGTAACTGAGGTTGCTATGCAAAACATGGTACATTTTACACACACACACACACACACACACACACAAATGTTCATATATCAGTGGGCTAAACTAAATTATAAGGCAGTGATTAGAGTAACTGATTTTGTTTCAAAATTGCACATTATATGAAGAAACAAAATTAGAGTACATAAAATCTGTAATTATTATTCCTTTAATAGTATTATTAGTTCTCTTTCTGTTCCATTATTTGAATTTTTAACTTTAATCTTATTTAAAATCATATGCCTTTACTACAAAATTTATATATTTTACTACGTAGGCTAAAAAATATGCATTCTTTTATAACAAAGAAATGGTAAAAAATTAAAACTAGGCAAATTCCTACTAACTTCTTGCAGGACTGATACCAGTTTATTTTCATTTCATAGATTTCCATAATAAACTTATCTAAAGCATATTATTACTACTAATACTGTCATGATTATAGAACATTTGCACATAACCAGTAGGGCTGAGAACAGACTAAATGGCCTATCATTATGCTATGAATAAAATTTTAAGGTACTTAAACAAATGCTATAGGTCACTCTTCATGACAATAAGGCCTATGTACCTGCCCATATTACTTGGCTTCACTGAAATTCATTATGTTATATATCAACTGAAATATGCCACTTTGAGTGCTTCCTGTGTGCTAGTGTATCGGCCACTTGGATGCAATTAACAGTAAGTACACCTGCTTAATCCAAATAGAATCTGATCTAAGGGGGGTACAACTCCTCCTGGTGGCTAAAAATATTTTACACAATTTTCAATATAAACTTTCCCCACTAAATGAATATTAAAATCTTTGCTAAGTTTGTGTGACTACATTCAGACTAAGTTACCTTTTTTTTTTTTTTTTTTTTTTTTTTTTTTTTTTTTTTTTTTTTTTTTTTTTTTTTTTTTTTTTTTTTTTTNCTTTGGAGCCTGTCCTGGAACTAGCTCTGTAGATCAGGCTGGTCTCGAACTCACAGAGATCCGCCTGCCTCTGCCTCCCAAGTGCTGGGATTAAAGGCGTGCGCCACCACGAGTAAATCTTTGACTCAATATCCATGGTAGTTTTCTCAATATAAAATCTGTATCAATATAAAGATGACAAAAAGAAGCCTGTTTTCATCTATAGAACAGGTGTTACTGAGAGCTGATCTGAGCATTCTATCCAGGAACTAATATTTAGCTCAAGGGACCAAGCACTAACTCAGACACTTAATAACAGCATAAACAAACTGAGAAATCAAAAAGCAAACTTCACTGCAAAGCAAAGGCATATGCTATGTTATGCTCTCCTTTATAAGACAGTCCACAGTGAAAGGAACACACAGTGATAATACAAGGCGACAAACCAAATTAAACTCTGGCAAATCAAGTATATTCAATATTATGCAGACCAACAAGAAGCTGGAAAAATATTTTAAGAAACCAAATTACTTTTTTGTCATCAGTTTATTTACAAGAACATTCTCTAAGAAGTGGTTTTGTTTACTTTTCTGGAATAACTTTATGGTGAAAGCTTGTTAATGAAATTAAGTATCTAAATTTCAAAAGCATCAGAATTGATCCTTTATATATAAGTCTCAATCTTCAAGTTCAAAACGTTTGCGTTTTCAGCTCAGCACTAAATTTACATGAACAAGCAAATAAATACATTAAACCCAGGGGCTGGAGGGGACTCAGCGGCTAAGAGCACCTGATGCCCTTCCAAGCACCCAGGTTTGATTCCCAGTACCCACATGCTAGCTGGCTTATCTGCCACTCCAGTCCTAGGAGTTCCGACCACCTCTTCTGGCCTCCATGCACTAGGGATACACAGGTACAGACATATATGAAAGCAAAACCCATACACATACAAATGAACAAATAAATTAAAACTTAGTTATTTCACTTAAAAGTAGTATAAACGTTTTATATTGATTTGAAGCTCGGTGAGATGTCAATTCAAAACAGACCTGTTCACCCTCAGCATCTTAGGGTCATTCCAATGCTTCTAGCTATGCTAATCAATATGGAGACACAGAGACTTCTGTTCGCTCTAATGACAGGGTCATGTGCACTTGATATGCATTAACTGGCAAAGCTGTACTCTTCTCTGTGGTATTTATGTACCACACTTGCTGGTCTGCTACTTAAAAATCAAACAGAATTATTGAGACAAACTATAGTTAGGGTGGAGATATGATGGACATAGGATTGAGACAGAGATATGATTGGGAGATAGATGCTCCCAATATTTGTTAATCCATTTGACAAACATTTCTTGAATGCTTGCTCTTTGATTTTTATTATCTTACTCTAGAAATTTTGGAAGGGTAGCTTTTATAGTCTAGTGACATTTCAGTGGCATATGAGGAACCTAACAGCTTCCTATTACAAGCCTAACTTTCAATAACCAAGAAATCAATTCAATATCTTACTCATTATTCTCATTCTGAATAGGGCTCAAATTTCACAGGCTAGCTAAAAAGTGTCAATGAAAAGCTTCTCTAGCTTATCTACTAGCTTCTTAGATGTTTTCCTCAGAGATAACCAATACTTCACCAACTTCTGCATTCTTCAGAGATCCATGGTTCTACCTCTTCTACCCTTCCAATTTCGGACATAACTGTTGCATTCCATACACAAGTTTTAATCTTGGTGGGTTTTCTGCTTAAGCTAAGTAGTGCCAGGGATGCAGCTCAGTTGGTAGACTGCTTGCCTCCCATATACAAGGTCCAAGGTTTAATCCCTAATACCACTATAGCAAGAAATTAAGTATCAATACATGCTACAACATGAATGAGCCTTGAAAACACTGTGCTAAGTAAGAGAAATCAGTTACAAAAGATCATAAACTGTGGGGCTCATTTATACAAAATGCCCAGTACAGGCAATCCTACTGAGATAACAACAAGATTCATGGCTGCTTAGACACAGTAACAGGGTAGCAATAAGACGTAAGAATATAAAACTTTTTGAAGTGATGAAAAAACCCTAAAGTTGACTCTAGTGGTGGGTATGCAGACCTGTGACTGTACTAAAAATCGTCATTTCATATGTTTCAGCAGGTGACACTAATAGTGTATGAATTGTATATTGTTAATTGTTTTCTCCCATGAGCTGGCATGATGGTTCAATTTGACATAAGTTTACATCATATCAAGAGGGAAGCTCAATTGAAAAAACGCCTCCATTAGATTGACCTGTAAGGCATTTTCTTGATTGATGATTGGTTTGTGAGGTCGCAGTCACTGTGGGTAGTGCCAGCCCTGGGCATGAAGGTGTGTAAGAGAACAAGCTGAGCAAGTCAGAAGGAGAAAGCCAGTAAGCAGCATCCTTCCATGGTTCTGCTTCAGTTCCTACCTTGACTTCTTGCCCTGACCTCCCTCAATGATAAACTATGATTGGAACATGTAAGATAAATAAGTCCTTTCCTCCCCAAGCTGCTTTTGGTCACAGTGCTTTACTGCAGCAAAAGAAAGATGGTTTCTTTAACATCTTTCACTACTTCACAGAGCAGATAAAAACACTTGCTGCCAAATCTGTTGACCAGAATTCAATCTCTGAGACCCACGTAGTGAAAAGAAAGAACCAACCACCCAAAGTTGTCTGACCGCCACACATGCCCTACAACATGCCACACAACAGCACCTGAACATATATACATGCACATGCATATACACACATGAATAAATAAATAGGGAATATATATAACTACATCTCCCAACTATATTAGGTTACTTAATGTATCATAAGCCATATTCATCCAAACCTGGTGTTAATTCTTGACCAGATTTCCAATAACCATCTTTCACTACTTCACAATAACTGATAAGAATCAAATTTTAAGTCTTTTCCTATAAAAAGAATATTATTTAATGTAGTATGTGTTGTTGAATTGTTTCAATAACAGTTCAATGTAAAACTGTGCTACCATATTTATTAATTTCTTCACTTCTTTTTTTGTCATTAATGAAGTCTCCAAGCATTATGACTCTAACTCCATCTTTTCCCATTCTGCCTAATTTTTACAAAGTACAGTAAGTTTTAGAACACCAAGGTCGAGTGACAGATGAACTATAGAACCAGGTTACATTGTGTCCCCTAAATATATAACTTTGACACAAAATTTAAAGCTGGCTTAATCACTAATCTAGCTAAACCATTAAAAATTTCAGCCAATTTCCATATTTAAAATTTTCAAACTAAAATAAACTAATTCCATAGATACTACGCTAACACTGTGGGGAGGGGTGGATATTCAGTCGTTATGATTTCTTGATTCTAGAAACTTTATACTCATAAAGACAGCAGTTCCAGAAAAAATAAAAATAAAACACAGCAAGACCATATAAAAAATAACCACTACTCATTCCAAAGAAAACTGTAACTTACAGAGACAGGCTACCCAGAGCCCGTGCTCTGTTCTCGTTGAATTGATTTCCTAATCACACAAACCACAAGCTGACTTCAGTTTCTGTGCCCCGCCAGCACCCTGCAGAAGCATCCTCCCGCCTTTGGGACTTCTGATGCAATCCACCGCAGACCAGTCCCCTTGTGCAGCCCTGTTCTCACTCCCCTCTACTCCTATAGCACTGATTGGGGATTTAGACACTTCAGTTATTTAGCTGCTCTTCCCATTCGTAGCCGTGAAAGACACAGCCCTTCTCCTTCAGTGTAATCTGAGCACTCTAGAGCCCACACAGAGCCAGCATAATGTGCAACACAGAGTAAACGCTCAAGAAGAAGTTTTGCTGCTGGGTTATAAATAGGACAAACTGTGAAGACTAACTTGCCTGGTTTCTTAGTTAAAAATTAACCATTTTTAGTATCTATCATCTCACTGGCTTTAAGGAAGCTAAAACTCTAACTCAGATATGCTGAAAACGTAGGTACAGTGGCTACATAAATGACGCAGTGAAGCTTGCACTCTCAGCGTTACCATAAAAAGAAATGGCTACACAAAACATTTCGAGACTGTGAACTTCAGTTCTACATTATGAAACGCACAGAAGCACAGAGTACTTGTAGTACTCTGTCTCGCTAACGTGGAGGCAGCTGTAGTTCTCTGTCTGGAATTCTCTCAAACTGTCTACCTTCAGCCTCTGTTCTCCAAGGGCACCGCCCCTTTTGGCATCTCGGAGAGGCAGACAGATGCCTCGAAACACTCACAGGATGAGCGCACCAACACCAACAGGAGAGACTTCTGTGGTTCTTTTGGATTACTATTGCCACTAAAAGAGAAATGCTCAACTTACCCATTTCTACTGAACACTCTCAGCCATGCTTTGAGGTTTGGTCCTAGCAAACACAAACAGGGTACTGTAGTAAAAGTAGACAGAATAGCTGCAAATAAAAATGTTTCCAACACCAACCTAGGATGAAAAAGAAAACCTGTTAACCTTTCAAAAGTGTTGGGGTCCATGTATTCACAAGCGTCTATCATCGTTGTAAGAGCATTCACTATTCAAGAATCCTCTTATACATGACTCTGAAAAACTACCTGAGACCCACTAAATAACACCAAATCATTCTACTATCTGCAAAGATATCCTAGAAATTACCTGGCTTTAATCACAAATTTCAAAAATGTTACAAATCTGCAGATCCAGACTGAGGCCTTGTAAACAAAACCATCAAAAGTTCAGTTCTAGGTAATTGGCTTTCTTCCTCCACAACCTTCAGAACTCTAAACTTGAACTGTTTTTTTTTTGTTTTTTAACATTAAGAGATTAGACTAACGATCAGCAAGTTTCACCTCAAGAGTTTATGTCTGGAGTCTAACAATTTGCATTTTGATAAAATCTTGAACTATGGAACACATTGTCTATCACTGATTCTCTTAAGATAGATTATACAGAAACCATTTTCCATGACAGGAAAACTTTCCTTCCCTGCATGAAATAGAACAATCTGTTAGTTTATTGTGTATATACAACTATGTGTGTATCTGCATCTGTAGTTCTATGTGTGCATGTACAACCACACATTTCACCATGATATTTTCATCACTGCTAAAATGAAATGTCTCACATAAAAATATTTGTGAATTTAGTTTCCACTAATTTGAAACTGGCCAATTTTAAAGACTTAAATTTTAATAAACATTGATATCTGATAAAGGAATCTATGTCCCTTAAGAAAATAAATTCAGTTACTCTAGAATCATATTTGAGTCATTGAAATACTATTTATAACCAATATACACATATCACAATAGTGAGTTGCCTGCATAAATCAAGGCATGTCCAGCCTGTGGCCCTCATCCAAGGATAGCTATGAATGCATCCCAAATCATAAACTTACAGAATTGCCAGATTTTGGTAATATGATCACAAGGTCCTTAAATACAACTTTGTAGAAGACCACATCATGTTGTAATGTCAAAAGGCTGGACACCTGGAGGTTTTTCAGTCACACACTTATTACTATAATGTGTGTGTATGTGTGTGTGTATATATATACATATATATATATGGTGTTTACGATGTACAGATGAGTATCAGAAAGCTAAGTAACAGAAATATACGTAGAATTAAGTTGTCTCAATGCTTTTAACATAACAGTACTAAAAATAGGACAATGATAGTTTTTTCTACCCTGATCCATTAATCAAACCAAACTATGACTCTACTATAGTTGCTAGAGGTTAGCAGATCGTTTAGTAAATTAATACATGAAAACAAAAAGTAAATATTCAGAACTCACTCTATTAGCGGTGCTCCATACAGAACAAAAATGATATGGAGAAAGAAACAAGACAGAAGAAAGTAGATGCAGCACTTCAAAACCCTGGTTACCTAAGAGAGAAAGGAGTACACTGAAGACTCAAGACCCACTTAAAAAGCCACCAATTCTGCCAATTAACACATTAATACACGCTGCCCCCACTGCTTCTGAAACAGCTGGATCACGCCTCACCACATACACAGTCCTCAAAACTAACTACAGAAAACGCAAAATGGTTCAGCAGGTGAAGGCACTTGCCTCCAAGCCCAATAACCAGAGTTCAATCTTTGGGACCCACATGATCAAAGTAGAGAACTGTTTAGTCAAGGTAGACCATGTGTGAAATGACTTAATTTGCAATTGCTGGAAAATTCACTTATTTAAGGAGAGCAAATATCAAGGCTGGGCCTCAACCCTAGCTGAGGAAGCTATTGACAGCTGACGGCTACTAAGGCAAAGAAAGTCAATTGTCTTTAGGAGTGTGCTCCCTGGTAGGTTGACCATGCTCCATGGACGGCCACACATCCATGATATGGGATATGGGACGCTGGAGGTTATAACAACAACAATGACAAAAAAGAACAGGAAGTTAGGTAGGGATTAGGAGTAGAGTAAATAGATCAAAACACACTGTGTGCACACACAAAGTTACCAAAGAACAAAAATACATATTTTTAAAATATCCATGGGCTGGGAGACAGCTCAGACAATTAGCATCAAGGACCTGAGTTGATTCCTAAAACCCACAGTAAAATGTTAGGTATGGGGCACACTTGTAATCCCAGCACTAGGAAGAGACAGGAGGATCTCTGGGGTTCATTGGCCAGCCAGCCTAGCCTACCTGGTGAGCTCTAATGAATGACCCTGTACAGAGCAGGTGGACAGTGTTTCTAAAGATGATACTTAAAGTTGTCCTCCAGCCTCCGCATATATTTGCACACAGTATAATCCACCTACCCACATAAAAAATGTACAAAAATAAATGAAAATAAACTGCAGTGTGTTAAAGTTATGTTCGGTGATGATATAAAACAATGATTATACAGGCTCATATTTATATTGTGATGCACTGAAGGAGCCAAATTCCACAATTAATACACAACAAAGATCTATCAAACACTGTAACAGGCTACTTTTTTGGGGGGTGAATTTGGTTCCTTTTATATGCTGTAAATAACTCAAGGATATAACAATACTTCATTCTTTGTTTGGTTCTTT
Source organism: Alexandromys fortis (assembly GCF_014885135.2). Taxonomy (NCBI): domain Eukaryota; kingdom Metazoa; phylum Chordata; class Mammalia; order Rodentia; family Cricetidae; genus Alexandromys; species Alexandromys fortis. The sequence continues at coordinate 7,145,744 of NW_026067934.1, read as the reverse complement.
CAGGACAGGGTTTCTCAAGGTAACCTTGAATCTCCTGGAACTCACAGTAGCTTTGTAGCCCAGGCTGGCCTTGAACTCATAGAGATCTGCCCGCCTTTGCCTCCCAAGTGCTGGGATTAAAGACTGCGCCACTACCGGGCACAATGCTTCATTCTTACACTATTACTTCCATCTAGAAACTGGTTATTAATAAGCCAACCTTACCTTATGTGATAATGAACTCCTTCTAGAAGATACATTTGGTTTCACTACTAAATATAGCAGGAGATTGGCAGCAGTCACAAAAGCGGAACAAATGCACAACCAGGTCAAGTGAGTTTCCAGTATCGAGAAGTTATCCAAGAAGACAGATGGGATAAAAATGCTTAGGACAATGGAAAGTATGCACAGAAGATTGGTATACAGAAGTCTCTTGATGTCAGTATCTTTCATGGTCTTTTCTTAGGTCGCTATCTAGAAGGAAAAGATTAAGAAAAACACGGAACAATGATTATTTTCCCCATGTCCCAAACACTTCAATACTCTAAAGATAAACCGTGTGCTAATAATTTTCCATGGGCAATATATTTGTTTCAATGCACAGAACACACACTGATATCCTATTACTTTAGATTTTTCTAACACGATACAAACATCTTTCAGAGCCTTAAAAAAATCAGTAAAAAATTAAATACTCATGACTGGTTTCGGCAAAGGGGGCATGTATTAGAGACAATTAAGGAACTAATTTTACCTTCTTTTGACCAAAATCAGGAAAATGCAATCACTTTAGCTCCTAAATGCCAACCAAGTATACACTTGGCCATGCAAATGGTGGTGAGTACGGGAGTTAGATGGACATTATGTTAAACTAACAGCTCCCGAAGCTCTTCGAAAAACAAATAACACTAACACAGACTCTAAATTCTAGTCAAAAGCAGAACTTGAGTAGGAGGAGGAACAACGTTTATGGTCTCTAAATTCGTATATTTGACCTAACTGGCTGTTTATACGTTATACTGGTTAAAATAAAGAACTTAAAGTAATACATATTACATTGTGGTGAAAATCCCGCCCAAACAGAAACATCCACCGTTTGGGCATTGTTCTACCAGCCCTCAATTAATTCACACCGTCGTTTTCAAAGGTAGATATGATACTGATTAAGCAAACTGGACGAACAAGTTAGCAGGCACAGCCAAGGCTACAACACGCTAAAGTCGTTTCAAGCACAGTCGCTTCAACACGAAGATAACCTTCAGGGGTCCGGAGAAGAACGCGGGGAAAAAGACTTGGGGAAATTCTTTTCCCCAAGAAAAGAAAGCAAAGAAAAAAAAAAAGACTTGGGGAAAAGTTTCTGAGACTCTTCCCTCCAGTGCTGGGGTCGGGCAGGTAGGGGATCAGGAATCCATCCTCTGAGTAGAGAGCGCTTCTGGGCCACCTGCAAATGCTGATCTAACACAGCGAGCGGTACCCGAACGCCTAGGCTCGTTGAATGGAGCCCTTCCTAGGACACTGGCGGACCCTGAGTTCCCCAGCACTCCAGACCCGGAAAGCCACCAACTGCAGTCGCGATCGGACGTGAGCCGGATCGGAAGGCGCGGCTGCTCCCGAGCCCTCCTACGCAGCCTTTGCCCCGGTGCGCACCGCAGCTCAACCCCACCCAGGGTGGCTCGAGATGCTGCCCCAACCTCGGATGGCGGGAGTGTGGGCAATTGAGGGGCGTCAGCAGAGAGAGAGAGCCCGTGCTGCCCACCCGGGCCACCTGAGAGGCAGCGACAGAGGGTCTGTCCCGTGGACAGACGCGGGGACAGAGAGGGTCCGGTCCGCGCGCGGACATCCCCGGGTCCGCAGGGCGCGTGGCGCTCGGGGGGCCACCGCGGCAGTGGGCAGAGTCCTGCACCGGCCCCCGGCGAGCGCGAGGGGCACACCGCCGGCTTACCTAACTCTCCCGCCCGCCGCCGGGAAGGGGACACCACCGCCTCCCACCCTCCTCAGGTGCGATGGGCTGCCATGGCCCTCGCGCAGGCGCAGACTCAGGAGGTGGGGATTCCCAAGTCCACAGCCAATCGTTGGTGAAGAGGGGTGGGACAATGAAAGAAGCCCCGCCCATCGGCTCTCGTTTGACCCTCCCGCGGCTTTCCGGGTGCGGGATAGGCTAGAGCGGGATGCTGAGAGCGGAAGCGGGCTGACATAGCCGGAAGGGGAAGTCTTCTCCGGCTGTGTTGTTGATGTCTTTTGGCCGCTGCTCCTGCTTTGGCGGTTGAGGGGACCGTTCGTGGAAGGATGGTGTGCGAAAAATGTAAGTTAAGGGCTGCTTCTGTGGGAGGAGGAGACCGGAGGGACCTGAAGAAATTCTCTCGGGGTCTTGACCTTTGTTTTTTCTCCTGCGGGGCTGTGGTTGTGACCTTTGTCTTCCTTCGTGCCCCGCTGTCATTCTTGCCTGTCCCTGGGACTGCATAGTTCTAGCTTTGTGTTCAGAGTGGTCTCAGTTCTGCATCTCTGCTTGTTTCTGTTGCTCCCATCCCGCCCTTCTTCCTGGATCTCTTCAATTACAACTTCTTGACTGTTCCAAGAGGCTTCAAATGGATCTTCAAAATCTTTCGGTAGCATCGAGTTTGCCAGGTGTAGCAAGTATAAATTCCAGGCTTTCAGTTACATTTTAAGATTATAAACAACAAATTGCTTCTAGTACTATTAGTATGTCCCTATAGTATTTGACTCTAAAAGTGAAACGTTTAATACAGGTTAAGTTTAACTGCGTATTTTGTGCCATCGGTCCATTCTTTTCATTAACACCCACAGCATTGGGTCAGGAGAAGAAGAAAGTCTCAAAAATCGCCAAGGAAATATATGTGTTTCATATTCTGGCTTCCAGAAAGGATGTTTTCACCCTTTTAGTTCTAATGAAACCCTTGAAATTTGTTGAAAACTTTTTTTGTTGTTGGTATTGTTTTTGTTTTTCAAGATGGGGTTTCTCTGTAGCTTTGGAGCCTGTCCTGGAACTAGCTCTTTAGACCAGGCTGGCTTCGAACTCACAGAGATCCACCTGTGTCTGCCTCCTGAGTGGGATTAAAAGCATGCGCTATCTCTGCCTGGCCATTTGTGATTCTTCTTATGCTGTTAAGTGCTTTGTCCCACCAGGCATTGAGGATAGTAGGAAATTGTGAGTTAATATCTCCATGGAATATAAAAATTTTGAGAATCCAAGATCCGTTGTGGTATTAACATAAAATGCACATACTTTGGGCTTTATTGTGTGCCTCAAAAGGTCATTTCCTCCTCCCACTATTTACTTCTCTGCTCTTCTGAAAAAAAAAATCTGGTGTTTTATTATTTTTAACCTCCTAGTTTGTCTGCTCATCACATTAACCCTGCAAGTAAAATAAAATTATGCTCATACAAAAGCCATGTCAGGCAACCACCGCAGTTCTGTCTTTCCTTGTGTCATAAATTAGTCCAAAAGTTGTCTCCAGATTTTTAGAGTTACTTCTGACAGCTTTATAGCACAAACTGGCTTTCCGTGCTACTAAAAGAACTTTTAAGCTTTGACCTTTCAGTTACTAAATTCCAGGTAGTTTTTTGTTTTGTATTGTTGTTGTTGTTTTTGATGGGTTTTTTTGTTGTTTTTTTTTTTTTTTTGGTTTTTGGTTTTTTTGGTCTACTTTATTTCTCTGGCTCCATAAATCTTTGGGAAATGTTTGGCCTCAGCTAGCACATCTATTCCATTGATGTATCCATATCAAATTCACTTCTCCACCCTCACCTTTTCCCTACTTAAACAGTAGGCAGTAACTGGCTATTTTGGGTGTCTAAGACCCTCTGCAGATGAGGCCCTGGCTTATCTTTCCAGCCTCATTTTCACCAGCATTTACCCCGTCACACTTGGTGCTGTTGCACACCCTGAACTTCCCATGCCTTTCCTCAGGATGTGTCCTTTATCTATGTAGTTTGACTTCATCTTCTTCATATTTGTATTGCCAGATATGTCAACTGTTTCACTTAGCTCACAATTGTCATACTCTATTTTCCAACTTATATTTTTACTGAAGGGTTCTTCACTTGTTTTAAAGTCTCAGATCACTTTGAAAATCTGATAAACGCTATAGATTCTTAACAAGAAAAAATAGAAATAGATATGTTAGGTTGTGTACCAATCCACCTGGTTCATTTATTTCCTATGATCTACCTACAAGCTCTTAAGAAACTAGTGAACTTGGTATAAGCCCCCTGAAATCTAGATTCAAGGCTTTATTTTCATCAGTACCTTGTTTTGTACATAGTAGGTAATTAGGAAATGTTGAAGTTTGTCAGAATTGTTTAAAATATAAACAGCAAAAGCATCTTATTGTCCATAAACCTTCTTAGAATCAGTTATCCATTGCCCACAGTTACTACCTTAAGTCTTCATTCACTGGTTTCTACTCCAGCATTAGCAGGCTCCTGCTGTAATCTGACACAATGTCATTTTGAACCTCAGGAATGACATAGTATATTTATTATTTTAAAATTAGAAAAGAAATGGGCTTATTTTATTCCCACATGGTGTATTTATTAGATACTAATTCTACTTTCCTTTTGCTATCTTGCTATAACAGGTGAAAAGAAACTCGGCAGAGTTATCACTCCTGATACATGGAAAGATGGTGCACGGAACACCACAGGTATTGTTTCCTATTAGGAAATAGGAATTGGGGCTGGAGAGGTGGTTCAGCAGGTAAGAGCACTGACTGCTCTTCCAGAGGACCCAGGTTCAATTCCCAGCACCCACATGGCATCTCACAACTATGTGTGACTCCAGTTCCAGGGGATCCGACACCCTCACACAGACATACTTGCAAGCAAAACACTAATGCACATAAAATAAAAATAAATTTATAAAAAAGGAAATAAGAACTGGATCAGATACTATGGACACTGCTTTATTGTTTCACTATTAGCAAAATGAAAAGTTTATGTCATCTTTAAACCACTAAAGAGTACTGGATTTCCCCTTGTGATTTTATATCTTTTGTTTCATCATCTGAGTTACATGTATGGATTCCTAATATAGTTAAGAAGTGTAAAATGTATGTTATTTAACATATGTTAGATGCACAGAAGTAAATTTATATGTATGCACTTTTTTTTTAATATATAGAAAGTGGAGGAAGGAAGCTGAATGAAAACAAAGCTTTGACTTCAAAAAAAGCAAGGTAGGTGAGAACATACCCAGGGCAGTCATAAAGTGACTTTTGAAATAGCAAGCCTACTGGAATGAACTTTAGCATGATCCCCTTGTGGCCAAGTTGGCATACAAACATACTGTTGGTTCTAAGTTGTTCCTCCACCCTATACAATATGTGAAGATGTTAGTGCTACTTTCTATTATTTTACTAGAAAACATGATTTTTATTTCATCTACTTGTTAATTTGCCTACAAATCAAAGGTACCAAAGAAATGAGGTAAAGTCATAAGCTTTGGAGTTGGACCTGAGTTTGAACCCTGTCTCCAAAAAACAAGCTAACAAACAAAAAGTATATACAGCAAAGGATATTTTCAAGGGTGGTGGGAACCCAATGTTTTTCTGTATTCAGTCTATGCTATAAAAATAGAGAGATGTTACAGGTACAAAGAAAATGTGGGTCATTGCCAAAGTACTACTTTGAGAGTCTGTCTCTGAAGTCAATGACCTGGAGTTTCTTACCCTTTCTGAGCTGTACATTTTCATCTGAGAATGAGAACAAAATGTCTCCCATCTTCAAAACAAGATTTTGACACTGTACTTCATCATATTCAGTTAAATTTTTGCATGAATACTGCTATCCCATTTCTTTGCTTCCTTTTACCACACTGAGACATTCTTAGCCAGAATGATCATCTAGAAGGTCATTAATTCCTTTGCTTAAGGCCTTCCATTGGTTTCCTGTAGAATAGAATCTAAGTTCTCTACCATGCTTAGAAGGTCCTCCATGATATGACATCTTTTTCTTCTGACTTCCCAGTATACCACACTCCTCCTCATTAGTCATGTAGCCTCATGAGATTTGCCAATCCCACTGTCACCTAAAGCAAGTTATGTTTGCTGCTCGGAGGTTGCTCCTGACTTGTTACTTGACGGAGATGTGAGCTCCTTGGTGCAGGGTCCTTAGCCAGTATTTATCTCCTCTCCAGTACAGCTTCCAGTTGGGTTCTCTTTGTCACACTCACTGCTTATCTGAAAAACTTGTTTTACTGAACTGTTTTTCTCCATGTCCACTCCTATATTTGTTCAGTGAGGGCAGGAAATTTTTAATGTTCATCTTTGGTATTTAGAACAGTAAGTACTCAGTAGATATTTGGTAAATGAATAAGTAGCCATTGTGTGGCATCATCCCAATGATTTAAAGAAATAATAATAAAGCTTTTACTTTATAAACTGACTGTGACATAGTAGGTGCTTATTAGAAACGATTAAAAAAAAAACAGCATAATGGACCTAATGTTCAGCAGAGCACCATACTGTGTATTGTTGGTTGACTTGTGGTTTCTGATCATTCAGGTTTTACTAGTTATTTATATGAATTGTGTAATTTTATATACCTTTGATTCCTCCAGGCTTATAAATTACTATTTCTGAAGTGTGGCTGTTACTTTTGATGGCTCTAGCTAGCTTATTTTAGAAAGTATCCTACCTACATTACATTGAATTTCCAGTGCCCTTATAAGAAGCAAGAAACTAGGAGGCTGGAGAAATGGCTCAGTTGTTAAGAGCACTGCTTTTCCAGAGGACCTGAGTTCAGTTTGGACATCAAAAGACCCACAACCACCTCTGATTCCAATTCCAGGGCATCCGCTGCCATCTTCTGGCCTCCGCAGCACATTCACCAGCCGCATGCAAACACACACACACACAGACAGAATATCAAAAAATAATAGCATCTTTAAAGAGAAAGAAAGAAAAAACTACTAGTTCATCATAAGAATTCGGAGATTTAAATGTCGTCTTAAGATATAACAATATGGTTTGAGAAAAGGACTCCAAGCATCCTTACTCCTGTGGGAGTAAAGTGATTGTCTTGAGTTTAGGAAGGTTAGCCTTTAATAGTGACTTGTTGCCTGGCTGTGGTGATGCACGCTGGTAATCCCAACCTGTGGAAAGCCGACAGGAAGATAATAAATTCCCTGACAGTCTGGGTAATATAACTAGATTCTGTCTTAAAAAATAAAAACAAGCAAGCAAAGGGTATTTGTTAATATAGAAAATAATGGGGCTGGAGAGAGGGGTCACAGTGGTTAAGAACACTGACTGAACACTGCTCTTCCAGAGGACCTGGGTTCAATTCCCAGCACCTGTATGGGGCTCACGACTGCCTACAACTCCAGTAGGAGATCGGTGCTCTTCTGGCACAGCATTCAGGGTGTTCAGACATATGCAGGCAAGATGCCCGTACACATAAAATAAAAATAAAGAAATGAAGGCAAAAAATTTCAAAAAGAAGCTCCTAGATTGTACCCCAGACAGGACACCAGGACTATGATGCTACACAGAAAAAAATATAGTCATTTTAGAGCTAGGCAAATGTTTTAAATTAGAATATTATTGCCAGTTTGGGAAGAACTATCTCTTCTAAAGCTATTTGCCCTAGGGTTCCTATAGGATACCATGTTTTTATAGTAGAAAACCCTTTATTCAAAGGTATCAGACCAGTCAGTTAAAAATGCTTGTTAAAAGTAAGTAGTCATTAGGAGAGGTACATACCGCATTTTATCTTAAACATAAACTGTGGGTGTATTCATCTATCACTGGGTCCTGAAGTAAAGCCTATATGAGAGTTTTATATCATTTTCCTCATATAAACCGTCACCAGAATATATATTCTGTGCCTCAGTGGAACAAAGTTGAAGCCTGTGTGATGGCACATGCATGTGATGCCAGTGCTTGGGTGCTGCTGACAAAAGAATCAGGAGTGGGGCTAGAGAGATGTCTCAGTGGTTAAGAGCATTGCCTGCTCTTCCAAAGGTCCTGAGTTCAATTCCCAGAAACCACATGGTGGCTCACAACCATCTGTAATGAGAGCTGGTGCCCTCTTCTGGCCTGAAGGCATACATGCAGACAGAAAACTGAGAATACTGTACACATAAATAGATAAATAAATAAATCTTTAAAAAAAAGAATCAGGAGTGCAGGGTTATCCAGCCTGGGTTTACAAAAAAAAAAAAAAAAAAAAGGCAAAGAAGGGACTGGAACTAATGACCTGAGTTTGGTTCTCAGCACCTACATTACATTACGCAGCTCAAAACCACCTGTAAGTCAATCTCTGAAGGACTCAAACCCTCTGACCTCTACAACTACATACACAAATGTGGCATCATACACACACAAAACATTTTTAATATTTTTAATGGTTGGCTTACCTATACCCAATTCAATGTTAGTTAACAGTTTATATTTAGTTGTCCTAAAGCGGGTTCTTAGTTTTTTTTTGTCAAATCAACCATTGCTTATACTTACATTTCATCAGTTTTCATATTTGTCACCCAGATAGAATAACATACAGAAGTGCTAGGAACAGGTCTGAAAATAAATACAGCTGGCTTTTCATGAGCTTACATGGAAGGGCAGCGGAATGCATACGTATTACACAGTAATGAACCAGAGGAGGTCTGTCCGCCAGTCATGGAAGTTGATGGGAGAAAATGTGAAGAGTTTCTATTGTAGTGCAAATGGATGTCTTACTTCTTTTAAACTTTGTAGGTTTGATCCGTATGGAAAGAATAAGTTCTCCACTTGCAGAATCTGTAAAAGTTCTGTACACCAGCCAGGTTCTCATTACTGCCAAGGCTGTGCCTACAAAAAAGGTAAGTTTCTTTAACTTAATTTTTCTATTTACATCAAATATACTTGATTTGCAGTTAACTTGGATAACAGAAAGAAGTATTTAGTCAAATACTCTCTTTTCTAAGACAAAATTGAGTTTAAAATATATTTGTAGTTAAAGGATGTTTCTTTTTTTCTTTTATGATGCTTTGAAATTCTTAAAGGTTCTACTTATGCTTATATGTGTGTTTCTGTACCTGCGTTTGTGCACGTACCTGCATGTGAGACACACCAGGCATGCACACAGAAACCAAAAGAGAGCACCACGTGTCTTCTTCTTCTGCACTCTCTACCTCCTCCTTTTCGTGGAGGGATCTCTCTCTGGACCTGGGGCTCATGTTTTCTCAGTTGGGCTGGAAGCCAGCAAACCCCAGGGATCCTTCTGTCTCCACCCCACTTGGGTCTGGAATTATGGGCATTTGTGAGGATATGTGAATGCTGAACTCCCAACTCTAGTTTACACGATTGCAGAGTCAGTGCTCTGAGCCATGGAGCCCTTTCTCCACACCCATAAGTGGTCTTAAGCTTTAGATTACCATAAATAAACCAGAAGTTGGTACTACTTGGTTGCTCACTTGTTTTCTTTTTTTTTTTTTCAGGCATCTGTGCAATGTGTGGCAAAAAGGTCTTGGATACCAAAAACTACAAACAGACTTCCGTCTAGATGTTCTGCTGAACTCTCTGGCTTTCTATGGTTGTACTTTCTGCTTTGACTTTTCAAGTTGTAACACAGATGTTCCATCTTGCAGAATAACCTGGTTCAAGATGAATGATTCAATCTAAAGCAGGAAGTTGATTCATTTGTTCTCCTGAAACTCTGAACAGCAATGATATAACCAGTCTTCTGCCTTAAGTGGTTATTTTCCTTGTGAGCATTTTACTGAACCAGAATAAGTGACAAAATTAATGAGAAAACATATTCCTGAGTTCTGTATGCACTTTCAATTTAACATTATTCATATAACTCTTATCTGGCCCTTGTATTTTATTTATAGATGCTGCAAATGTGAAATTACTGATGCTTTGCTCTGAATTTGACATTCAGACTGTTTTCCTCCCTTCCTCACAGATGTCACAGTTCTTAGAATCAGCAGTCCTTGGTTAAATGCATTTTCATTAGCTACAAATATTCAAGGCCATTATTGCTGAATGGTTCCTTAGTAACCAGTCCTGCCACAAGTCAAACAAGTTACATTTTTTTTTTATTTTAAATTTGTTGTTGAAGCTAAAGTGCCAGTTCCTTTTAGCTGTGAACAGGAGCCCACGGAGTGCCCCTTTCTCCAGCCGAGTGCCCTGTATTTCAGAGAGATGCACTCTGTCAACATCATCTTAAGTTCAGGTTGTCATGGAAGCTGGGGCGTGGGGGCAGTGTCGTTCATATGAGAATGAAGGTTTCTGCTTGGGAGTGTTCTTTGAAGCAGGAAACAAACCCTTTCTTAACCTCTTTACCACCCCCACCCAAGAAACCAATAAAACAAACAGCTTGGCTCTGTGTGTGTGTATTAATGATGCTACCCTAGACTGCCAGGATCTGAGGTTCCGAATAAAGGTTTTTCTTCTGTTGCTTTCTTAGAATTAGGCCTTCTATCTTTAAAACCTTCAGCCTACCAGGAGACCAAAAGGATATTCTGTTTTGAGTTGTAGAATCTTAAATACATACCACTGTGTAATGTGGGAACCACTATAAATAATGAAAAAGTAGGCATTGCTTATTGTTCTAAAATTACTATGAAGACAAAGTTCATTTTATCTACAAGATATTTTAGTGTTTTTCTAGGATGCTTTGTTATTTATTATTCTGTAATCAGAAAGATTACTGAATAATGTAAAATACAAATAATATCTATCAGGACAAATATCCTTCTGTATTGTAATCAGTTTGGGAGTTTTAGGGTTGGGGTGTTGTTGTTGTTTTCAGACAGTGTCGCTCTACGAGGCCTTAGCTGTCCTGTAGAGCTCGCTGGCCTCTCTGAGCACTGGGATTTTTAAACCAAAATCATAGCAGGACCCAGGCGGGCACATCTATGGGCATGCTGTACCCTTAGAGCAAATACTCTCCAGCAGGGATGTTTTGCTTTCGGATCTGTTTTACTTTTGTCCTCCTACCTCAATCCCTGTGGTTATTCTGCCAGATGTCCTTGGTTTAAGTGTTACTCTCTGGGCAAGCCCGCAAGACAGCTAGTATGTGTGTCGTTTATCAGTCTGTTCAGACAGTTGTGTGCTTCTGCTTCCCTCCAGGTACTGCTAGGGAGCGGGGTGCTTTTAAAATTTAACCAGTACTCCTTGGACTCCTGCTATATTCTTATCTCTAGGCAGATTGATCGTTTTAAACTGTTCGTGTAGAAAGTAGAATCTGGGCCTGTTTCAAAGCAATGATTTTAGCCAAATAATTACATTAGAAGCTGAACTAAGGTAGTGGTGGGTGAATGGAAATAAAGATACAAATTGGAGAGGTCCAGTGAGAAACTGGCAGGGCTGATTTCCTGAGCAGAAAGACTGGCATCACAGTGGACCGTTTTACAACGTGGTAATAGGCATTTCCACCAGATGGCAACGATGCTCTGCTTGGTTTTTAATTTGACATCATGCTAAAATATTTGTAGTTAAAGCAATCCAAAGACCAAATATGTGAACTTAAGTTCCCAGTAATATTGTGAATAAGCCAGAGAAGTTTATCGTGAAATATTTAAAATCTGGAAAATAAGAACAGCCTACAGGGCGGTTGCCTGGGTGCATGAAGCCCTGGGTTTGATTACTAGTGTCATATATACTAAGCGTACTGCTTCAGCACTTGCAGGGTAGAGACAGGAGGATTAGAGGCTGAAAGGTTACCCTTGGCTATGTGGAAGGCCACCGAGACTACATGAGACTATATTTAAAAGGGGGTGGGGGAATAGTGGTCAAGAGTGCACACGGCTCTCTCCCAGGAGTTGGTTCCGGTTCCCAGCATGGACATGGTGACCCACAGCCTCACCTTTGGCCTTCACAGCCTCCTTCACACAAACGCAGACACACACACAACTAAATAAATCTTTAATTCTGAAAAATATACTTAAAATGTTATTAAAGCTAATCTTCAAACCAAAGACAGAAATATTAGAAAACTAATCCAGCAACACAGGACAATAATGTTTTGTGACCAGTTTAGGCTTATTCTAGAAATTCAAGGGTGACTGACCTTTTTTTAAAACCTATTAAAGGTACATACACTAGAAAATTAAAGCTACATGAGCATCTCAAAGTGTAGAAAACCCACTTGATAAAGTGCAGTGGTTGGGGCCTGAAGAGATGACCCAGCAGTTATTAACAATTGCTCCACAATTGTACAATTGTAAGGCCCAGAATTCAGATCCAGCACCCATGAAACAAACTAGGGTCCCCTACAGATGCCTATAATCCCAGGACCAAAAAAAGCAAACAGGAGGGTCACGGTAGCACCTCCAACCTAGCAGAAACTTAAGCCCCAGGTTCAAGAAGAAACCCTGCCTCAGAGGAACAGGAAAAATAGTGAAGTAGTGTACCAATGCCCTCTTCTGACCTCTGCTTGTACAAACAGGTGAGCACACCCCACACATAGACACACAGTTATATAAATAATATGTTTTTAGAAATTTAATCACAATGAAAATTGCTATAAAATTAGAAATTCCTTAGCTTCTAAGGTAACAAAAGGCCCACAACCAATCTCAGACATTTTAAAGTGCATTTCTTGAAAGGGATTTGCTAGACTTTGTTACTGTGAGGAACTATGTATGGTTCAGCTTGCTCTTTGACATACCTTTAGCTCTGTTGGGATTAATGTAGAGTAGCCCTCTCAAAGGGTAGTTTAGCTCCTGTGGAGGCGTGGGCCTTTCAGGATTACTTCTGAAGCCTTATTGTCAGTGAGGGCTCCTCCACTCTATATGCTAGGTGTTTGGACAGGGTCCTGTAAAAAGCTTTCTCTAATGTAGTCAGACTTCCTTCTGTGGGATGGCCAGCTCCCCAATAACAACACAGAGACTTAATTATGAAAGCTTGGCCTTAGCTTGGGCTTTTTCCAAACCAGCTCTTATAACTTAGTTAACCCATATTTTTAAACTACATTCTGCCACATGGCTCAGTTACTTAGTACAGCACATCCAACCTGAGAGTCTGCTGGAGAAGTCACAGTGCATAGCATCGTCCCTGTTTACCTCTCTGTGCCCAGAAGTCCCACCTATTCTCTCCTGCCTAGCTATTGGTCATCTAGTTCTTTATTAAACCAATCAGAAGGTGTCTCAGGCAGAGACCCATCTTTACAATGTAACGAATAGTGTGAAGCAGGGTCTGTGTTGCCCAGGCCGTCCCAAGCTTCCTGTCTATCATCCTGCTTTCGCCTCCCGAACGCTGGGATTGTAGGCACCAACCACCACATCTGGTTCTCTGAATGCTGGAATGTTGGAGTTACACACCTTGTGCCAAAGCTGGGGACTCTTCAGCTCCCAACCATTCTTGCCTTTCCCTGCCCTCATGGCCTTGCGCGCTACACGTGTGTATCTTACTGTCTGGCCGACAGAATGGTGGCTATGAAGGATTTCTGGAAGCCTTTCTCCAGCTCTGCCATGCATCTTTTAACTTTTTACCCCCACACTGCTTTAACTCTGTCTCTTCCTCACTCACTATAGGATCCTCTTAGGTATGGATGGGGTGTCCTCTCATGCCCTTTCCCCTCCAAATATAGTAATGTAGTCTTGGGGGGGAAGTTGAGGATCAAAATTAGATATCTTTTATTTTATTGACTTTTGCCAGAAATTTTAGTTTCCTGTATTTTTATAGTTTCAACATCTTCCTCATGTTTACTGGACATTATACTCTCATCCCTGCTTGTCTGTCTTGTTATCTATCTAGCTATCCATCTATCCATCTAGTTTGTGGTACTGGAGAGTGCCCTCACAAATGTTAGGCAAGAAACCAACCTAGTAATTAAATTTTGACCCAAAATGTCAATAGGAGAAATGGTGGGGACAAAACCAAAGGCTAACAGCAGGAAATGAAGGGAAAGACGTTAATGGGGGATATGAGAGATTAAACTGGTTGAAGTTGAATGTGTAAAGAAAATATATATATAAGAGAAGGAAATGTGTGCAAGAGAATATGCTTAATACAGTTATTCCTTTAAGCGTTTTACACCTCAGATTAGCACTTCTCCCTGGTCCCAGCCCCAAACCTGCTTCCTGATGAGGCATCTGGCTTCTTACAAAAGCAGGCTTCTTCATGCAGGATTTATAAATATTAAAGGACACTGTCCATTGGCTAGTGACGAATATGCCCTTAAAATACTGTTTCACCGAAGTCTGCTGTGGATCCCCAGAGAGCTCCTAATTTTTCTCAAAGAATTTAAAATCTTTCTGCATTGATGGCAACCATTCAGAGTCAGGCATAAAGAAATCACAGCCCAGGGGCAAGTTAACTATTTTGACAGATAAAGTCATACTGGAACATAGTCACGGGCACTCGCTCTCGGGACATAATCGTTAGGACATCCAGTGACTTCTTTCTTGTAAGATGACAGAATTGCAAAGCCTACAGTAGTTACTTCTTGTTCCTTCAAGTGAGTCTGCTGTCCTGACCCTTGTCATAGAAATGCTCAGTATATTTGGGACACTGAGAAGCTATGTAAGGTTAATGGCTGCCCAGCAGTGATTCAACATTTTCCCAGACTGTTTTTTAATTCCCCAGTGACCTCCGGATTAATGTCAGGGCCAGAAGCCGCTCAGACATCTCTGAAGATCGTCTACTGGCCTGAGTTGAAGCACATCTTATTGTACATCCATGAGCGTAATGATCAGTAATTTGATCCACAGGACCGTTTGCACTTAGTACAAATGGACTTAGATCTTTCTGGTTATTTACTCAAGGATCATAATTTCTTGCTACATTCACTCAATAATAATAGTGTGTAATTATTTCCTGTGTGAGTTAGAATTTATGAACTTTCTCCAAATTCAGCCCTCTGATTCACTTCCATGACATGAAATCGGCCTTTGGGTGATGCGGCTGGGGTTCCCCAGATAGGATGTTAGTTTTGCTTTTGCACAGCTGCAGAAACATAGTTCTTTCCCATGATTCAATGGGCCAGAAAGCCTCCTACAACTCGGGCAATCCTTATTTTATAAAATGAATTTTAACTTCTCTGTAGATAATTCGCAGCAAACCTGTGTTTTAAGGCATTTACCCCACGCCCAGATGAACACACTCAGCTAAAGCAGCCCGTTTGAAACAAGCTTTACCCAAAGGCTTAATCATAAAAATGCATTGCTTGCAAAAGGTCTGATCCAGCTTTTAACGCCTCGCACATCCTGGAACATAGCCCCTGTAAAGCATTGCTCCCTTCTCCCCAAGTGGCAAGGGAGAAGAGATCCTCCATGGGCTATTGATTCCCTCAGCACATGTGGATAAACGGGAGTGGAAGCCTCTTGCCTAGGCATGCGCAGTTCAATCTTTTGAGTGGAAGAAAAAGTGTGTTCAAGACCACCAGCTTTGAAACATAGAGCCCATCACTGCTCCTAGGGTCTTGGGTCTGAGTCAGAGCTATGCCAGCTGCTCTTTGCTCCCTTCCTACATACAGGGCAGTCTGCCTACAGCGGTGCTGTTAGAGCTAGCCCTGCACCCAGAGCCTTGGTCCTCTTCTTAGCCTACCCAGCAAGCCTTCTTTGTCACTCCGAGGCCTTGCTAGGTATCCTGTTGGTCTGTGACCTACAGCCTGCATTTCCCCATCATACTGAGGTCACTCCACGGGCATTTACATGCGCTCTTTCATTCCCTGACTGAACTATAAGACTCATACATCCCAATATGATGTATTTTTTGTTCATCAGACCCCTTAGATGAAGTCACCGATGTGAAGGTAGGACATTGTTCCTACTTCATAGCTCACAACAGGAAGTGGGTGGTTTTTAAAGAGGCTTTGAATAAAATAATGGTTAACTATTAATAAATCATTAAGCTATTAATGTACAATTATATAATAAATCAATAAACTATTAATGAATTATTCTTGTTCTGGTAAAAGTAGAAATTACTAAATCAGAGGCAGCTGTGTTTCCAAGAGGCTGAGGGTTAGGGACTTTCCAAAGAGAGAGCGTTTGAATAGAGAGAATGTCTCAAGGGGCTGGCCATGGCAGTGAGTAGCTGCTTTTTCTTTCCATTTCCTGCCAAGACTTAGGCTGAGGGGCTGCCATAGACAACAGCTTCCATCATTCACCAATCCCGAGAAAAATAATCGTATTTTAATGCTGTGTTCCAAAGCCCAAGCACTGAGTTCTGGATGTCCAGTCCCCTTTATAGAAAATGTCAAGATTTTATGCCCTGAGCCTAGAGTAGACACATAACAGCAAGAAACAGAGAAACAACAATAACGAAAGTCTTCCTGGCATTTTTTAGAAGCTCCCTTGGGATGGGAGAAAACAAACCATGGCACAGACACAATACTTGGAAAAAAGATGACCATAGAAGCAGGACAAGCCCTCTGGGAAAATAGATTTATGGTAGGGAGCTGTGCCCTATGACCCAGGCCCACCTAGGAAGATGAGCAGGCTCGGGTGTGCCTGTAGGACGGGGAGTACATGTTCCTGTGACCTTAGTAGAGCCCCCAAGAAAGTGGCAGGACCTCAGCAAAGAAATGCTGTGTGTCTCTATTGCTGTGATTTAACACTGACCAAGACTGACTGGTCACTGGGAGGAACCACGAAGGAACACTGCTTACGGGCTTACTCCCATGACTTGCTCAGCTTGCTTTCCTATAAACCCCCGGCCTGCTTGCCCACAGGTGGCAGCACCTGCAGCAGGCTGGGCCCTCCCACATCAATCACCATTCAAGAAGATGCCCACAGACATGGCCACAGGCCAATCTCACTGAGGCATTTCCTGGAGCTCCCCTCTTCCCAGGTGACTCTAGTTGGTGTCAAATTTTACAAAAATTTAACCAACACAATATTCAACAGAAATATCTGCAGAAATCTTTCTTTTAGCATTCCCGTACATGGACGCCAACAGAAGCGCTGTCTGCCGCATGGCACACTATGGACGCCAACAGAAGTACTATCTGCTGCATGGCACACCGTCTTTTTTGTTGTTCGCAGAGGTGCAATTTTCATGCCCCATTGAAACTTAAGCATGTCTCCTGGGGCCCAAGAAAATTCGAGAGAAATGGAGGGATCACACAAACAGTGAAGAATACAATAATGACATGGAAGGATATACTTGAGGGTCAGACTCCTCAAGCCCTTTGCCCCCTCTGCCCTCACTCAGTGAACTCCTGGCATCTCCTGACCCCTCCTTTTCTCTAGACAAGGCTCCAGGGTAAAAGAAGGTTGAAAGTCATAAATTCACTGAAGTTCCATCTTTGACAATGTGAATCTAAGGAGGTCTGGAACTAAATAGTTAAGTTACTGTTGATGAACCACCCTACCTCCATCTTAGGCTTGAAAGCCATCTTATAGTAAAGACAAACTAGGCCCATTCCTTTTATAAATTAACCTCTGTTTCTCAAGGGTTGGGCTATGTCCCACCTGTAACCTTAACTACAAATAGTTCTGTGCTGCCTGTTCCAAGAAAACAGGAACTATGCCCTTATTTCAAAAAGTTGTTATGACCACCTTGTTATGACCTCTTCCACCCATGTCTTTGTTTCCAAAGGCGATTAAAACCACCTGTTGTCTTGACTACCTTGTTATGTTCTGCTCCTGTAGCCCCGCCTACTTGCCTACCAGATCCTCCATTTGGAAAACCCGTACCCCTGAACTATAAAAACCTTGTCTCCCTCACATCCAATGCTGATCTCTCGAGTCTTGCCTTGGGGGAGGCAGCCCATGTACACACACACACACACAAAAAAAAAAGCTTGCTTTAATCAATTTGGTCGTAATGATTTGGGTTGGTGGTCTTTCTCCTTGCATCTTTGGGATTAACCCTGTCTAGAGGGTTTTGATTCAGCTCATTGCCTCTGCCAGTTGAAGAATTGAGAGACAGGAAAAATCTCAAGTATGAAAGTTTTCCTCCCCCAGTTCAGGGTCAGTTTGAAGAAAGACATTATGGCTGATTGGCCCACAACTGTTGCGGAACATGTTCTTATCAGGCCTCGAACTTACTGAGCCAGTCCATCAGCAGGAGGCCTGATTTTAAGCAGGAGGCTTTTGATTGTTTGTTTTTATTTATTTATTTTTATTTTATGTGTATCGGTGGGTATGTCTGTGTGAGAGTATCAGGTTCACTGAAACTGGAGTTACAGCCTGTTTGAGCCACCATGTGGCAATGGGAATTGAACCAGGGTCCTCTGGAAGAGCAGTCAGTGCTCTTAACTGCTGAGCCATCTCTCCCGCCCCAGGAGTCCTTTGTTTTAAGCAGTCAAATGTGTCTTGTGTCATGAGGAAGAAGCTAGCCATCTTGGAAGTTCACACTCTTTATTACCTAGTCATGGCCCTTCTCCCCATCTGTCTGTCTCTCGGGGTATCTGTCTAACTCCTAGTACCTCAGTTAGGTTTGTCATAAGAACGTGTGTACTAAGAATTCCGCCCATCGGTCACAGCTTATATTCGGATATGACATTTTCCATGGAGAAAAAAGTGCCCAATTGGCCAACTAAGGACCCCTAAGAGGTGCTAACGTTCTAGAAGATGGTGGTAAATAAACTCAGCTTAGGCCATGAAAATGCAGCCAGTAGCTGAGGAAAAGGTTCCCTTCGAACAGTAAGGCATCCCTTTCCTCTGCCCTCAGAATCAAGACTTCAGCAGCCAACTCCACCCAAATCACCTCTTTTCCTTATGCTCAAGAATGATGTTTACCCTGCTTTTAGGATCAGTTGATTTAAAAACACAGCTAAGACATAGTCAGTAGCATTGCAAATGAGTTAACTTTAATTTATGCACACTGGCCTTCTTAATACTCGTGCACACTTGAAAACTAATTCATAGAAATGAGCACATTTTTCATCCTCTCTGCAGAGAGAACACACAGAGAGGGCTTGCAGATTTCTTGCAGTAACTCCAGAGCTCCCAAGAGCCCAGGGTCCAAAATGTGAGACCTACTAGGCCAAATAATTTTAAATAGGTCCTGTGTTTAAAAATTAAACTTCAGTGTGCACGATGGCAGCGCCTGGCAGAAGGCGCTCTTTAGCGTTCTGCTCTGCGGACTCCCGGAAGTAATCGTCGGCCTTGCCACACATCACCCTTTTGTGTTTGCAAAGTCTTCACGCCAGCCGACTCGCAGCTTGCTTTTCACTTCTCTTAACACCTTGCAACATCACTCAATATTTGCTGGAGTTTGTGGAGGGCGGCTGCAGAATTAGTAAAACAAAACGAGGCCTCCCTTCACTCCCACCCCTGGCGGCACCTTCTGTGCCAGCAGCCCGAAAGGCAGCTCGGGAACCCTGACTGCTTCTCCAGATTATGACAATCCTTGGCACCATAGCCCAGGGCAAGAAGGGAAGTAGAGGAAATATTATAGAACTTTGCAGGTGCTGGTACATAATACTGTCACTTTCCAGAATTGAATTTCTAAATGACTCCATGAAGGTGAGTTGCCATGGTAACCAGCATCCTCAACTTTTATATCTGGGAGTGAGGATAGTGTGGGTCATTTCTATTTGGGAATATATATATTCTGGGTTTAATGAATATCAACCCATGCTCCTACTCCTAGGTAAGCAGGCACATGTAATACTGGACCAGGGAAGGGACCTTACATCTAAATTCCCCTATTTAGACACAGTAAACAGGGACCTGTCAGCCAAGGGACCGTGTTGCTCTCTGTTCAGAGCTTTTGATGCTTTTTTAAATTTAGATCACACTGCCTATCCAAATGAGCTCACACAGTGTTCTTGAGTAGATAAGGAGACATGAACCCGGGCAGACATAAGGGGCACTGTCTCCTCGCGGAGACGTTAAGTCGGTTCCATTGGAAGTGCTTGGTTCTTAAGAGCTCTCTGTCCATCTCAGTAGACATGGACTCCAGGTTTCAACTTTCATGAATTGGAAATGCTGAATAAGGGAAACGGAGGAGCTAAACAGTGAGTTGAGGAGTGCTGAAGTACGCAACATACGGAAGTTAGTTATCTCCATAGGATTATAGTACATCACAGTTCAAATGAGGATGTGAAAGTCCCCTTAGTGATTAAAAAGTTAATCCTTCAGATTGTTTTCAAGGTCTAGCTTCCTGAAATTGTTTCACAGAGAAGTATACAAAAATCCTTCAGGGCAAGAGCCTCCCATCTAGTTAATAACTTACCAGCTCACAGACAACTTGGCCAATAGAAGCATCTATGGGGTTCCATGTGAAAACAGGAGGAGCCGAGTTCACAGTACAATACCTTTAAAAACAAGACAAAATCCAAAAGGAAGATGAGTTTAAAGTGTTAGTATATTTTAAAGAGACTTAGAAACACAAACACTTGGTCCTTGGAAGTCTTAAACACGTACAGATCACTCGGAGCTTGCTAAGGTGCAGACTCTTGATCAGGAGGTCTGGGATAGCATGGCCCACAAGCTATCAGCGAGGGCCAGCACCTCTGGTCTTTGGTCTGCACCTTGAGTAAAAAGGATGTAATTTATTCGCTGTCTTCTTGATGTGTTTTCTGGTCACCTCTGACTTTCAGATCTGGGAGTACCTGCTCCAGGAATCTTTCCGGCTTTCAAACTCATGATGCTCTCTCTTGTGATGTGTATCACCTGCCTGGCACTGCGGTGCCGAGTGTGTAGATGTGACTTACCTGCCCACATTTAACATCACAGACCAGGTTGTAAACCCACCTGTGTTGTTCAACCTTGGGTGTGAGTCTGTTATCAAATTTGGGGGTAACACCTTATGCCCCAAGTCAGGTTCTCAATAAGCCAACTAAAATAATCAAATTATAAATGGAAAGCAGAACAAAGGAGAAGTCGTAGTAGTGTGGCCACCCTGGGAAAGGGACAAAGAGATCCATCAGCCCTTCAAGTCTGTCTTTGGGGGCCTGAAGTGAGATCCAAGATCAAATAGAGGGCCAAGGGTGTGCGCATTTAAGCAGCCCTGGTGAAGATGTGGTCCCTGCCACGAGGGATCCATCATCAGTCTCACCCGGTATCAGTATCGTGTTTCTCTCATGGAGACAGCGCCTCCTCTGACAGGTGCCCTTTCCTTCTCCCACGATGAGATTCCTGGGCAAATTCCCATGTCCTTGGGATCCATTGTTTCAACAGTTTGCTAAATTGAGAGATAAGAGATAAATCAAGAGACCCAGTCTCTCTTTAGATTCTCTTCATTTCTGCCGGGCCAGTTCCAAACTTACTTGCTGGATGAAGAGCTAGCTCTTCATGATTGGCTGATACACTGAGGGTTATTTTCTTCTTTCTGCAAGTACTATGCTTAGCTTATCCACAAGCTCAGGACCTAAAGGTCTGGCCTAAAAGATACGGAGTCTATTCAGACTTGATTTCCCCTCTTTTGTAAGTTAACTTTGGAAACCAAAGGCCATGCAGAGACTTCACATTGGGTCTGTGGTGAAACAACCACCAGTAAGGATGTAGCCCTGGCTGTCCTGGAACTCACTCTGTAGACCAGGCTGGTCTCTAACTCACAGGGAGTCGCCTGCCTCAAGTGCTGGGATTAAAGGCGTGTGCCACCACTGCCGGGCAGGATTTTTTAAAAAATAGAAGAAAGTACATCATTGGTTTATGAGGCCACCATAATAAAAGTACTAGCATACACTAGAAAGAACTCGGATGTGGAAGTCGACAGATTCGGGTTTGCAATGTTAATCTCCTGCTGCAAGTTGTGTCTCTTAAGAAAAGTTAGTTCAAATTGCTGGACATCTGTTTCTTCCCTTGAAAGTGGGAAGAGCCTTACAACCTTCCCCAGTGACGGTTCTAAGAACTATAGTAAGCATTGTAAACGGCCCTAGCAAGGCGCTCAGTAAAGACAGATGTTAGGAACTCAACAGAAGCCCTTCCTAGCAGGTTTGGAAACAGCCTTTGCCACCCATCCCTCGGGTTTGAGAAAGCCTGCTTGCAGTTTGCGTGTGGGGCATTTGCGCCATCTAGTGGCTGACCACTTCCGCGGTACCTATGGATGGTCATTTGATGGGTTTATTTCAATTCAACAAGTATTTGTGAATACTTCAGGAATGAACAAGATAGATATGTCTCCTACCTTTAGAAAGTTTGTTGTCAGAGGAGGAAGACGGAATTGAAATGACTACCAAAATAAATTCATCGTGTATAAAGAAACAGCACAGGATGCCGTGAGTCTATGATAAAGCTTGCCTAAGGGAGTGATGTTGAAAGTGGGAAGAGAAGAGTGTGGCCATGTGAGACAGGTAGTGGCCACTCAAGAGTATCTCTCTGGGCAGTCATACCAAACCCCACTTGAGCTCAGGCCCTTGCCAGTCATGGGGTGCCTGAGTCTTGCCCTGGGCCTCCTGGGTCAGACATCAATGCTGATCACACCCTCTCGTTGCAAGCTGCTTCACGTGAGTCATTGCTGATTTTGCAGGGTATTGTCACCTAGCAGATAAGCTTGCTCAAAGTCATAAAGTGACCCTTCAGAGACAAGACTTACAGCAGATCTTTCTCCCTGTGAAGTCATTGCTCTGTCCTCTGTCCAAGCTGCCCCCACCACCATCTGATGCCAAACTCATCTCTCTATTCTGTATGATGCTGCGGAACGTAGACCTTCGAAAATGCTTGGGTGCAATAATAGCTTTGTGGGTGCACTGACGGGAGGAGAACTTGCTACATGACTGGTTACACAACTCTGGAGTGGTTATAGAGAATAAACCCTGGGCATCTGCCCACCAGGACAGAACATATGCCACATGATGTTCCCTATGCCCATGGTTGAAAATGTGTTCAAGCTGCTCCCAAAATTAAAATGATATGGGGACCATTTGGGGAAAAAAAGAAGTGTTTCTCTGGAAATTTATAGGGTGCCGAGCACCAAGCCCCAGATCATCACCATGCAGGACTGAGGAGTTTCCTGTGATACAGGGCTTTCAAATGATTGGCCTCTGACAAACTAGACAACTGGTTGCCCTAGCAACAGGTCAGACGAGGTGTGCTTGATGTGCCTATTGAAGTCAGAGTACGGCAGATACTGAGATCTGGGGTCCGTCATAGATCACTGCGAAACAGGCCAGGCGAGGCTGGTACTTGTCCCCCAGTAAGGACATGTTTATGCTCAGCTTCTGGGTTTCTTTTATTAAATAAAATAAGTTAACATACCAGTTCCTGCTCCGGGCCTCTTGGGCAGAACTGGCTGGTCTCAGGCCCTGGTGGGGGGGGGGGAGGTCAGAAAGAGCTGTGTCAGGGCCACCCTGCACCTGCTTCCTCATCTGTGTACTTAATACATGAGGAGCATTTCCCATGCCCAAGACAGTATATCAGTTAATGTCAGCAGAGTGGCCCATCGACTACAGGAAGAGCCACTATGGAATTCTCTAACTGTGGCCCTGGCTGGACCATGACTTCTGTAGCTCAGTCTCCCCATCCGTGAGAATCCCTGCCAAAAGCCTCAGGGAAAGAAAAAGAGCAGACCAGCGGAAGTGGCAGGGCTGTGTTTCTATTCAATTTGCCTCTCAGCTCAACGTCAGACACATTCCTTTCAAGGAAGATTCCATTCTGTTCTATAGTCGATAGGACAGCCATAGTCAGGAGACCTTCCTACTGCCCATCACTGCTATGAAAGCACCAGACTGGGTGTCTGTGTGTGTTGTATGGAGGTGTGTACACATGTGTGTGGGAATGCACATGCCCATGCTCCCAGGGTGGAGGCTGGAGGTCCCGCCCTCTCACCCTCCGCTTATCCTCTTGAGACAAGGTCTCTCACTAAACCCAGAGCTTGCCACTTTGGGGGTAGACTGGATGGCCACCGAGCCCTAGTGAACCTCTTGTTTCTACCCACCTATAGAAACAGTGCCAGGGCTACAGGTATTCACAGGGTCACCCCTGGCTTCTGTATGGATGCTGGGGGGGGCTGAGCTCAGATCCCCATGCTTGCACAGCAAGCAGTCTTACCCAAGGGGGACATCTCCCCAGTTCCCACGGGGACTTGGACTTGGCTGTCTTCTGATGTGCTCCGTATGTGAAAATGCAAACCAAGAGGCCCTCTTTGCCTCGCAAATACCTTCGGCACAGAGCTGTAACCAGAGGGCAGTGTACCCAGAACAGTTTTAAATCACCGCTAAAGTCCCTCTTCCCACGGCACTTCAGGGACTCTCGTGTTCTCTCTGACTTCATGTGGTTGAAGAGGGGCAGACGGTCTCTTCAGACATGCCGCCCACACAACTCTCTGCTATGGCATGCTTACCATGGAGACCTGAATGAATGCCCCATTTGTCTGCCTTCGGGATCTTTGGGCTGCCTGGAAGCCACCAGACTCCTTGCTTACTGAGACTCACAGCTGCATCCCTGGAAGCTGCTTATCTCTGCAGTTGCTGTCAACCCCCTGCCTCTGCAGACCTCTCCTTCAGCACTGTTTTTCAAGATGCAGAAAATGTCTTTATCTTCCCTTTGGAGGTTTTTCTGTCAGTTCACACCCCTTCCCAATCCCGTGCCCGTCCCAGGGTCCTGTCCTGCCCACAGCACCTTGTACAATGCCCTTGGTTTACCTAAACTGCTTAGGACATTCCTGTTTACAGTGCTTTGCAATGTGAATCTGAGCTTAGCTTGTCAATGGAACAGGAAAGTTTTTTTTAGTTTGTTATGGCCTTAAAAAGGCAGGAAGAAGCCAGGCCTGGTGGTGCATGCCTTAATCCTAGCACTCAGGAGATAGAGGCAGGTGATTCTCTGTGACTTCTAAGTCAGCTTGGTCTACATAGGACAGACAGCAAGTTACACAGAGAAACCCTGTCTTGAAAAACCAGGGGGAAAAAGGGGGCAGAAAGGAGGAAGTAAGGACCAACTGGGTTTTTGCTGTTGTTGTTTTGTTTTTGAGTATCACACAATTAATTCACCCTCACAATCATCCTGGAAGGTGTTATTTACCCTGTTTCACAGATTTAAAAAGACAAAGATCAACTAACTTGAACAAAATCTCTAAACTAGATGACAGAGATGCAAGATGCTAATAGTCATTTAGTCTAAAAATAATGAGAAATTTTTAATGTTTCAGTTCTTAAACTGAAACACGGGGAGTGTAACAGCCCATGCAATGAGCAGAAAGTCAGGAACCTCTCTGGGCTATAATTTGAACATCTTGGAAATCAGGAAAGTATTCTTGAGAGTTCTACCAATTCTGTGCCAAGGTAGAGGAAAACACAAGCAAGCAAGCAAACAAACAAACAAAAACCTCCCTCTTGGCCAGTCCAAATGTCTTCGGGACCCAAATTACATCACGGTAATAAATGGTGTGGCGCTGGCCAGGTGTCCAGCGAGCATTGCCTCACTTTTCCTGTTGAGCAGCGACTCTCCCACAGCAGGATTGTGAGCTAGCAGAGGATGGAGTGCCTACACTCTGTGTAGCCCCCAGCAAGGGCTGCCAGCACTCCAGGAAGCACCCGGGATTATTATAAATTGTTCCAGGTCCTGCTATGACAAGCAGGCCGGACTTGCAGGGCCTCTTCTGCACGCTAGGAGATCTGTGGGGGGAAAATATCTGTGGAAAATAAAACAATCTCGGCATCTTGTGAGTAGAAATTATAGGGATCATAAGCAGGGGGCACGACCTACTTCAGTCCCTGTGCAATCTGTGCTTGCCTGGCTGGAAGACCAAAGATCTCTGAACACATGCATACATATGTGCATATTTGTGCACATACACACATACACACATGCACGTAATCTCCTGGGGATCTGTAAAGCTTTCAGCAGCCCTAGGAAATCACACTCACACACTCGAATCCAAGAGCACCCACCAGCATTGCAGGAGCCAAGTTAAGATTTTCCAATAGTCATGAACTAGAGTCTGACCTCAGAACACAGATCGGACAAAGGAGAATCCAGAGAAGCTGGTTAAGGAGGAGAGCTAAAAACCTGCTGTCCTTGCCTTCAGAGACCCCCAACCTTATTAAGGGACCCCCCCACCCTACACAGCAGAAAAGGACAGGCCCAGCTGACGGCTTTTATGTATGAAGCCATGCCTAGAGACACTGTTAGAGCATGGGTCAAGTTTTCTTTGGCACCTTGCATCTCACTGCTTAGCCTCTTTGTTCCCATCCCAAGCTCCCCCGGCAGCCAGCCAAGCAGCTCTGCAATTCACTAAATTTACAGAGCACTGTGCAGCTTGGCATCACGCACAGAAAGACAAAGTCATTCTGGTCACATGTCTGTTGCAAGCTCTTCAACCTTGGCTTCTAGAGTGCCGGTGTTCTTGTTCTGTTTAGAGACAATGCGAGAAAAACAGCGAGGCACTCACTCAGACGGCTGAAACTCGTACGCCTGACTGACAAGGACATGCAGGTCTGTCTGTCTCAGGCTATTTGCTTATTGAAGTTAGTATTTAAGACAGGGATGTACTGTGCAGCCTAGGCTGGTCTAAAACTCTTGATGCTCCTGCCTCAACTTTCTGAGTTCCGGGATTATGGGCACCACGGCCTACAGGTTTGAAGCCAGGTCTGTCTCGGTCTCATCTTGCTTTTTATTTTACATTTTTGAGATGCGGGTGGGTCTTTAACAGTGATCACTGTTTTAAATGACTTTTACAATCACTGTAGCTCTCTTTATCCATGGCTTAGAAACCTTTACTTTAGTTACCAACTGCCAGCTGTATTCTGAAAATGCTAAAGGATAAATTTCAGGAGTAAAAAAAAATTGTAACTTGTATTATAGCATATTATAACTGTGTCATTTTCATTCTGTTTATTGCCATTAATCATTTATTTATCTAATTATAGATTAAGCTTTATCACAGACGTGTACATGTTGGAAAAGCCCTACTCACAGGTATTCACTCTGGTCTTTGGCATCCTCTAGGGATCTTGGACAAGGTGGGACGAGTGCAGTCCCCATTGTGGTTGAAGAGAGAACCCATGATAATAATTTAATTTCTATTTTTATTAACATCTAGTTTGTAAGGAACTGTGGGGACACTGTGGGCTGAGCATTCTGGGGGCTCTTGACTTGAGTCAGGCAGCTTGACATGTGGGAGGACACAGGCCCAGGTCTTCATGCAGGACCCAGTGAGCTGGGGTTAGAGCAGGGCCATCCAGAGGTCAGAACGCAGGAACTCATAAAGGCATAGGCCATAAGGCACAGAATTAAGTGGCAAGATAGAGAAGAGGAGAAAACATTTGCTGGGCATTGGTTGATGGAACATGTGACTCCACAGACTTTATATAACGTCATTTAATCATAACAACTTTGAAGGCAGGACATTATTTCCTTGACGTTCAGATGAGCAGCAAGTGTGAAAAATACAGCCCGTGTAGACGATGCTGAGCCCAAGGTGAGGCAGAAGGCGTGGCTCCCAGCCCATCCTCGCCCGCGGTGGTCTCCAGGCCAGGAAGCACTCTTCATTCTACCTCACTTTTCTAGTTACTACCTTGCCAATTAAAAAACAAACAAACCAAACTCTATGAACTAGATTGTATCTGCACATGAGTATACATTTCCCATACACGTTACAGAAGAAAATCAGCACCTTTGAATCCATCCCACCCCGCTGAAGGGGCACAATGTTTCCAATGCTAACTGAAGCCCCTTGGGTACCTCCCTTGTCTCGGTCCCCACCCTTCCTACCCTCAGAGGTGACTTACAGTGTTGAAACCTGTGATGTCTCTTCTGCCCTTTATAAGGTTTATGGTGGTTTGAATAAGGATGGCTCCCTTAGGCTAATATATGTGAAGGCTTAGTCCAAGCAGGTATTGGAGCTATTTGAAAGGATTATAAGGATTAGGAGGTGTGTGTCACTGTTGGAGGAAGTGTGTCACTGGGGAGAGATAGGCTCATGCCAGGCCCAGGCCCAGGCCCAGTCTCTCTGCTGGTGAATCAGAATGTAGCTCTCAGCTACTGTTCCAGGGCCATGTGTGCTCCCATGCCACCTGCCATGATGACAACGACAGACCTTCTGAAACTGTAAGCGAGCCCCCAGTTAAATGCTTTCTTTTATAAGAGCTGCCGGGGTAACTGTGTCTCTTCTCAGCAGTAGACCAGTGACTAAGGCACCTGGCAAGGAATGGCTTCAAGCATGCTGCACGCTCAGCCCTTTAACCTTTAAAGTTTTCCATATATTCTTTTCTAATCAGTTTCACTGACATTTCAATCCTATGAGTAAATGGTTTTGTATCATATATATGTCTGTGCTTTATATATAAAGATAATACTTTTTTATCCTTTCAGGGCCATTTTTTAAAATTTTGTTTTGTTTTGGCATGTGTGTGTGTGTGTGTGTGCACGTGCGCATGCTTGCATGTGCGTGCATTGTGGGTACTACTGCACTCATTAAAAATGGATACTGTAGCCCACCTTATATTTTATAAGGCATACTTAACAAGTGCTTCATGGGCAGTGAGGGCTCAGCAGGCAAAGGCGTTTGTCACCAAGTCTGGCAACCTGAATTCAACCCTGGGACCCACTAACTCCCTCGAGTTGTCCCCTCACCTCTACATGTGCCCCGACAATGAATAAATAAAAAAAAAAATAAATGGAGGTTTTACAAATTGTTTCAAATTTGCTATATATAGTATATATGTGTGTATGTATTTCTGTATATATATATATGTATATATACTTTCTCATACTCTTTCTTCTCTGTATATGGTAGAGATCCATTTTTTTTCCATGTATAAAGAAACTAGCTTTCTAGGACCACTCAAAATAGCCACCGTCCCCTATAGCCACCTCCAGTGTCCAGTGTCCAGGCATGGTCCGTTCTGCATTCTCCCTTCCGTTCTATTGTGTGCTAGTCTAGCCCTGCCCAAAGTTATAACTTCTATTGCTTAATGCAGTTCCTTTTATCATTATATTTCTTCTTGCACATACCAAAACGCACACAGAACAATGAATCCTGGGTTACAAAAGAGTGTTTGTTTAGCATCTGCCTTTTAAGTCTTTGTCCACCAGCTCAACAACAAGAAAAACCACACAAATGCTACTAATAATGAGTCTTGACCTTGAGCAGGCTAAGCCTCTTTTCTTCTTCAGAAGCATCTTGTGTATCCTTTGCTCCTGGCTCTTCCCTGTCCATTTTTGTTATGGTTAGTCAGAGTCCAAAACAGAACACCGTGTGTGAGCAGCAAGGGCAGGGAGGAGCTCCTACAGATAAAGCAATGGCAGCAAAGCCATGCTGGGGGCAGATTATGTGTCAGAGACCCAGCAAGTCTGCAGTCCAGGACCCAAGGACTTGGGAGTCAGAATACAGCAGCCCTTTGCAGAGACCCTCAGCCAGTGTCAATGCGTGTGGCCATTTCCACTTGTAGGTAATGCTGGATACCACAAAGGCAATAAGCCTTTCACATAAGCCTCCTATGGGAGATTTGTCAAGGAACTAGAACCACTCACTCTGAAAGACAAAATAAATAAATAAATAAACAAACAAACAAATAAATAAAATTCAATTGTTAAACTTCTCTGGAGGCTAAGGAGATCATTGAAAGGGTAAAACAAGTCCAGAATTTGAAGTCCAGACTCAGGGAGCAATGATCCCTGCGAGGGGATGAACCTAGTTGGATCAACAGCCCCAGCCCATCGGTCCAGTAGCATCCATGTCACTGGGGTTTATTTTGTTTATATAATGTAACAATTATTGAGCATTTACTATGAACTGGGCTCCCTCCAAAGCATGCTGTGTGTTTACCTAATTTAAGGAACCCTCAAAATTCAAATTAACTCCAAGTATGAGTCCAATCAATAAAGGAGCAGTTGGCATTTTCCTTTGAGGAAGAGATAGTTGAGGACAGTTGGAGGGTTCCCTTTATTTACAGAGCTGTGACAATCAAGTCTCAAACTGGGCTTTGGGACTTTTTCTGGTTGGCTCTTACTTATTTAACCCAAAAGGAAAAGATGAAAACCAGGAGTTATCAGATTATAACTGATATGCTCACTGAAGACAGGGGCAGACAAGATGCTGATTGCATCCTCCGTGGAGATAGGCAGGAAGAAAGGAGGTGAGGAAAGATGGATATCCTAAAACACAAAGCCTAGGGTACCCATTGTGAGCTCTGTTGAGGCCGCATGAACAAAGACTTAGCCCCCTGCTCTGGGTCTGGAAGTCCTTGGTATCAGATGCCAAATATTGGCATCAAGGATTTTCCAACCAGGAATGCAGCCGCCTGAAACCCTTTGTGGAGCAAGACAGGTTATAAATAGACCTATAATTTTTTTTTTTAAGCAGAAGGCAACAGGCTTAGCAGAGCTATTCTTCCCCTTTGGTTCTCCTCCCTGCATCGCTTTGCCTATTAAATCCCTGCTACCAGGCAGAGGCATCTGCCTACTAGCCAATCCGCTGCTGCAGCCTCGGGAGAGCCAGGGTGGAAACCGGCTTCTATGACAACCTCAGCTTGTGACCTTGCTTGTGGAAAGAGTAAATCTTCCTAACTTACCCCTGGCTAATTGGGCAGGAGGTAAAGGAGACAAGAACGCTGCATCCTCTCTAACTGGCTGCCTGGCGCACTAATCCACCCCTTGCAGAGACAACCTTGGCTTAGCAACAGACTAAAGAGAAAGGCTGTGTACCGAGACCTGCTCTGGGGGCGTCTGTGCGTGTGAGAGCAAGGGTGGGCGCCTTTCATCTCTTCTGGCAGATGCAAAGGCAGAGGCATCTGGGCACACAGATTCAGAATTATTTAGGCCATTGCATCTCAGACTTTGCTGGGCTCAGAACTTCCCAGAGACGTCTGAAAGCAGGGGTCTCTGGGCTTCGCTTTCATTGTTTCTGATCTGGCGGAACTAAGGTAGGGCCCAAGAATTTCCCATATGCCACCAGGTGACGCTGATACTGCCAGTTTCGGAGGATGCTTGGAAAACCTTTAGTTTAGCTTATCTTCCTGATTTTTACAAACGAGGAAAATGAACCCATTATAGTTAATAAAAAGACATATCTAGAGGTCCCAAACTGGCGACTGGTTTCAGCCAGACTACCCCAGAGATACCTAAACTCTTGTTGTGGTATTTCTTCTACCACTTCGGGCTGACACAAGACCAGAATTAAAATAGCAAGGTGCTATTTTAATCATAAATGTTACCCTTTATGACCGAAGATGGCCGGTCCCACATGCTGGCTCCTCTTCCTCTGCCTTCCCTAGTCCAACATAGCTGGCTCTGCTGGCCTTGGTACATAAATAGCCCACTCTGGTCCTTTCTTCACGATCCAATAGGGCAGAGAGGCAGAGAGCATTGCCATGGCTGGGTGTCCACTATGAAGGGCCGTGCATTTATTTTTACTGCCTGCTGTCTTTGTTACTTAGTGAACTGGTGGTCTGAGGGCTCTGCCTTGACTACTGAGTAACACCCCTTGGCCCTGAGCTATAACTCTTTCTATAGCCCCCGTGTTTACTGAAAATTTTGACCTTGGTGTCTAACATTTCTCCTTATTGCCCTGCCTTTCTTGAAGCTACTTTGAATGTTCATTCATGGGGGTGGGCAGTGGCTGGTGAAGGTGAACTTTCCTCTTGGTCTCATTCCTGGGGTGGAACATTCACCTATACTCAACCCCTACGGCTATGCCCTGCATCTGGCAAGCAAACTTGTCCATGGTATCTGTGTACCTAGAGGATTTCTGAGTCACTAACGGCCTCTTAATTCTCTTGGGCTATGCCCTGCCAACCAAACTGGAAAGTTCAGACTCGAGCTGGCATGGCATCCAAGGTGAGCCTGGCCTTAAGCTGCCTGCCTGCCTGGCCCTGTCACTTCCAGTGCTCGTGTCTGCAGTGGAGCCGTTCCCAGCCCATCCCACCGCCACCACATCCTCTGGTTCTTGGTGCCCAGGAGATCTGGCACAAAGGCTTCCTGCAGAGGACACGTGCTTCATCCAAGAGGTTCTCCTCAGCGTGGAGAAGGAATAAACGAGCTCTATCGACAGTCATGTCTCGGATGGCTCCCTTGACTTGGAAGAGGGTGGTCCAGAACAAGACAGACACAGCTAAATAATTCTGTATTAAGAATTGGTTGGGCTGGCAATATGACTCCACAGACAAAAGCACTTGCCACTCAAGCCTGATGATCTGAGTTCAGTACTATAGTGGAAGGGAAGAATCAACTTCAGAAAGTTGCACACACACACACACACACACACACAGCTGACTTCCACACACACACTGGCTCATGTACACCTACACTCATTTACATACATCACACGCACACACACACACACACACACACACACACACACACACACACACACACACATGAAAATTTAAGGAAAGGACTGGTTGATGCTGGAGGTGATGGAGAAAATACAAGTGAGGGTCCTGGGGAAGTCTAGAGTAGTCTGAGAGGCATAGAGCTGAGAAAGTCGCCACAAAAAGATTCCTTCTATAGAGCAGCCAGAGGACTTTCCCTGCTCAGTGTGTCTGCTATGGGACAACTTGACTTCCCCTTGCTCCAAATGTTGATATTCCTGTGCAGCTGTTGCGGTGGTGACATGGAGGTGGAGAGAATAATATGACCTGCTCCAGCTCACATCTGCTGAGACCTGTGTGTAGCTCACAACATTCCACCTCAGCTCTACGCTGGCCCCTGCTGCCAGGTTGTGGGCAGCAGGAGAGTGGGCGGTGCTGGGAGACACAGGAAGGGGCACTGACAGGGATGTGACGCAGGTCAGGACATGAAACATATCCCTGTTAGAGAAACATACTGGAAGCCTCGAAAGCAGTTTTGAAATGATGCTGATGATTCTGAGATTCACCGTCACTCTGGTCATGGGAGGACATTGGTCAGAGACACGGTAGATTCTCTTCAACACAGGCCCAATTACCTAGGAATCTGCTCTCTGACGTGAGATTTATGAGAAACTATGCATTTTTCTTATCAATGAAGAAATGAATAAGGAGTGGAAACAAGGAAAAGGGAGATGACAGAGGCTTTGGGAAGGAGTAATTTAATACTGTTCACACGCCAACAAAGCATTTATTGTCCTAGAAGAAAAACTGTAATCAACCTATTGTTTTCGGGGATTTATGATTTTAAAGAAGAAAAAATAAGCCCTCAGTCTTTTTGACGGTTTGATTTAAGGACAATTCCAAATGCCTTCCCAATCCTTTCCCCTCCCCCAGATTTTACCCCATCAGTTCTCCCAAGCAGACCTTGCATGGTGTCGAGAGGGTGTGGAAAGACAGACTGCCACTTACAAAGCTCCCCCCCACCAAGGGTCATGGAATGGGATTATTTTCTTTTTTTCTTTCCAAATAAGTGTCAGTTGTCAGGGCTGGATGGATGGTTAGCATATTACAGTGGGAATACAAAGGAAACGGAGAGAGGCCTCCTGCCAAAACCATTCCCTTTCTTTATTTGTTATTAGGCCAAGAGCTGCTGGAAAGTGTTTCTCAGAGCACACCTTGGTCCTTTCCCTGAGAAAGCCAGACTTGGAAGTGACTAGCAGGTCTAATTGTACCTCTGTTGGAATCCAGATTCTGAAAGGAGTCAAAGAGATGTCTGGAAGCCTCTGTCTGGGGAGCTGGGTGGATTCAATCCAAGCGTCACATGGACCCAAGAAGCTGTCAGGGTGCCTGGCAGTGCAGAGCTCATCTGGACAATGCATTCCAGATGGGTTGCCTGCCTTCTTTGGATTTGGGGCCAGTTGGAGCTCCCGGGCGGCCTCCCAAGGAAGCCTCCCAGAGGGCTCAGGGCAGCTGTCCAGATGGGAGGGACCAGGCTAAGGAGCACTGTGGCCAGCTCAGAACTGGAGGGCAGGGCCTCCTCCTTTGTGTTGAGCATCTGGGTATCATTTTCAATCTATTAAAAACACTAACTTTTCTCTGCTACATGGAGCCAATTTGGGATTCGGAGGGGAGTTGTTGCTGGTGTGTGTGTGTGTGTGTGTGTGTGTGTGTGTGTGTGTGTGTACATGTGAGTGTTGAAGCACTTGGGGGACAACTTCAGGCCAAACAGTTGCACCCAAATAGATTCACCCAAATAATTTGGGACTGTATGATATGGTGGAGCCCAGAGAAGGGACTCTAAAACTCTCCAACAGACAGCTAATTACTGTCCCCCAAAACCTCCCAACTTCATCCTTTAGTTGACGCTGTCAACTACAGAGACTCTGGGGCAATGCCAGGACTTTGCGATATGTGTTACTGTTTAGTTTTGTTTTATCCTGTGTAAAACATATAAGGCAGATGTGGACGACCTCCTCCCCTGTCGAGGGTTTGCTGACTAGGTGATAGAAGACAATCAGGAGGCAGAAAGAGGGTGCCGGAAGAGTATGTGACAGAACAAAGAGAAGGAGAAGACGAACGAGCCACTCGGAAACACGGTATCTTCTGCACTGGGCAACCCCTGGCTGTGGTGGAATTCTCTACTCTGCAGCACAAACCCGTTTTGCCTGAGGTCCTGTTACCACCACTTGGCCAACTAGGACTGAATTCAGTAAGCCAACAGCAGCTTCTCCAAGCGACCTGGTCGGGGAAGCAGGGAGATCTGCCCTATGTGTGACGATGGTGGGATAGCACAGAACTCTCCTTAGGAGACAGGCCCTGGCTTATGAAGCAGCAGGCCCTGATCCTAGAGTGCTTGTCTTACCAGAAGACAGACAATCACCGAGCACCAGCAATTTCAAAGAAAGAAGTCCAGGGGCTGGAGAGATGGCTCAGAGGTTGAGAGCACTGACTGCTCTTCCAGAGGTCCTGAGTTCAATTCCCAGCGACCACATGGTGGCCCCCAACCATCTGTAATGAGATCTGGTGCCCTCTTCAGGCCTGCAGGTACACATGTAAGCAGAACACTGTATATTTAAGAAAGAAAGAAAGAAAGAAAGAAAGAAAGAAAGAAAGGAAGGAAGGAAGGAAGGAAGGAAGGAAGGAAGGAAGGAAGAAAGAAAGAAAGAAAGAAAGAAAGAAAGAAAGAAAGAAAGCCATACCTACTGGAGACAGGCTGGACCGGTGAACAGAGCAGGTTGAGGTCATCTGGAGAGAAAAAAAAAGTTGTTAAAAGAGATTATCCCATCTGATCTAATAGCCAAATACAAGGTAAATCCAGGGACAGATGTACCCAAGCGTGCTACTTCCCATTCTTCCCCCTTTGAACTCTGATTTTGTGAAATGATATTAGACATATCTAATTACTCCCCCAGGTTGACTTGCTGAAGAGTTGAGATGGCTTATATACACAGTGTCTCCCCCTGCCAACAGTCAAGGCCTGAAAACATTAAATGGAAATTTCCAGAAATACTATTTTTCATTCTGGATTGTTCCAAGTAGTGTGATAAAATATATTGCCAACTCCACCCATTCCAGAATGTGAATCAAATCTGTATCCAACATACCCATGTTGTATATGTTCCCTGGCCACTAGTCACTTAGCAGCTAGCTGTCTTGGTCATGTGACTAGCCACTGCCCTATTACAGTGTATACAGGGTTTGGTACTCCCCCAGTTTTAAGTATCTATCCATTAGGGACCTTGGAACATATACCCCAAAGAGAGAGGCAGACAACCATGTATCGCAAAGCCTTATGAACTACAAATCATAGAATAAAGTATGCTTCCTAGCTGAGCTTGGTGGTGTATACAAGCACTCTCAATGACCAGGAAGCTGAAGGAGGAGAACCATGAGTTTGAGGCTGGCCTAGGCTGCATGGTGAAATCCTGTCTCAAAAACAGGCTTCCTAAAATCTTTCCTGAGTCAACGTGGAGAACAAATAATATTTAGTGCATAGATGTGTACTGTACACATATCACTATACAAAATAGCTCATAAACAAACAAGCACATGCAAGCATGTAGTAGTGACCTATCTCTAGGCAGCATAGACACACATTCCTAATTCCTTACTCTATGTGTACAGAAGTCACAAGAAAGCATGGGTACTCTTATTACTCAAGAGATCTATTATTATCCTGGCCTTCCTGGATGCTTCAGCATGCAAACATATCACCTCAAGGCTCAGGCCCTTTCTGTTTTGGCAAAGGCTTTCCTAGGCTTCCAAACACCCCTGATCCCATCACAGCAGCTGTGATGTGCAAAGTCAAGTTCAGCACTGAACTCTGCTCCTGTCCACTTGCAGCCAGAAACAAGGTCTAACCGCTGTCTTCCTTTACTGTGTCAGCATGGCGGACCCTCACACATGGCAGACCCTCACACACCGCAGACAGTACTTTTCTGAAACGTATCCACTTGTGGTAGAAGGAACACATCACCAGCACCCACCATTCCCATGGAAATAATGTTGTGGCAAGCACACAAAGACATGGCAGGTATTTTCCCCCTCTAGGTTTAAAGGAGAATATCTTCGTAATGTTTTACAGAGCAGGAGACTGATACAGAAAATAATTTTCCTGGGCTGATGTCCCTTTTGTCGCCTGATTTTTTTCCCCCAAGGGACTCAGACAAATGCTCTCTTACTTTAATTCTTCCTTTTGACCACTCCCCACCTTCCCTTTCTCCCCTGCCACTGGTCAGGGCAGATTGAAGGAGCTCAAGATCCCCAGACCCCTGAGATCATCCCCAAATCACCTAGTGAGTGGTGGCTGTGGGTATCTGCAGTCTTGAAAGTATATCTATCTCTGCCCGGAACCAGATTCCATGGCTGTGGGTATCCGCAGTCTTGAAAGTACATCTCTGCCTAGAACCAGATTCCATGGCCATGATCTTCATTTTCCTGCATCTTCCCACGAGCTCTACCTTAGATGGAAAGTCAAGTGTTTGCTTAGAAAGAAGGTGCCTGGGTGTATTGCCTGCACTATGGGATGGTATGTGAACCGGGAACTAGGCTGGGGCCTTAAAAACACAGGCACACAGATGGACGGGGACACGGGTCATCCTTGATACAAGAATGCCAATTCTATTTTGTTCAGGGGCAATTTATATAGGGCCTTAGCCACACCCCAGCTCTCAGGATCTTTCAGCTGCAGGCTTCACCAGAACCCACTCCCCTGCCATCAGGGTCTGGTGCTCAGAGCAGCTGCAGGCACAGGAAAACAAGTTGTTTTTGTTCAGTTCACTCCAGCAGGCAAAGGGTCTGAAGCAGGCAAAGAAAGTCAAGGGGCCAGGGGTCTGCCGCTCCCAACACCTGGGCACATACTCAGGACAGAAAGTGGGATCCTGAAGGCTTTGTGTCACAGGGGTTTGGCCCACACTAGAGGCGGCAGGCTCATTTCACCACTGAGCTGACAGATGTTGTGATTTTGATGAGGAGTGTCAAGAAAAGCTCCCCAGAAGGTTGATATTCATCCTTGTGATTTTATGGACAGTGCCACATTGATAGATCTGCCCACCTGATAGCCTAGTCCTACCCACAGAGCCCAGACACTAAAAGAAGCCACAGCCTCTGGAACCCGGACTTGAGATGTTTCAACGGGCATCTAGCCTGACCCAAGTAGGCAAGGGAGGAATTGTTAAACCAACTCTTGTTTGGGAAACACAGGACTTGTTGTTGGTAGAATCCTCATTGGAATCTAAGAGCAGAGGAAATAGGTTGAAAAGAGCAGGATTCATTCATCCAGGAAGCTGAGGTGGCACACCCATCCTGTCTGGAGTCTGGATGCCAGAGTAGCTTGGCTCCAGGTAAGTTACTGGCCAGGAAAGAACTGCTTCTTCCTGTTCTGTACCCTCCCTGGAGCAGAGGGGCTGGCCGGCTGATGAACTGCAGGTACATCAGAAGGCTTTTGCTCTCTGAGGATGTCCCTGCGGTTCAGATCTGACCCAATCTCCTACTTCCAGGAGTCTTTTAGCCCTGGTTTCCCTTGCCACAGTGAGCCTTCCATTTGATATTACATTCGCTGCTTGCATGCCTCCATCTGAGAGACTGGCAGATGCATGGTCAGCCCAGGCGATCCCAGTTTGCACTCTCCCCAAGCTTCTCTGCCCTGTTCTGAAGAAGAATTACATAGTGCGGACTAAGTACTTAGTACTCTCAAGAGTACTCAGCTTCCTCCACTCCCAGCTGCTTCTGACTGGGAAGACACCGCCATTTTTCCTTTGCCTTTCCTCCCTGCTGTTCACTTCTGTCCTTTTAACTCTTAGGGTCGCGTAGGAACAGTCAGTTCTCCCCGCTAGACATCTGAGGACAACATAACTTCCTAGTGATATATATGACCAAGAAAGTCCAGAGAGGTGGTGACGAAGCTGAGGTCTGGGCTCCGAGTTTCCATCCTAGGGTTCTCTTGAGGCATCTTCCTTATTCTACTTCTCCAGTACAGAAATTGGCCACTCCACGACACGGATGAAGCAGGCCACGAGCCTTATCTCCCATGGGCCACCCACACAAGCCATCTGTCGAAGCATACCAAAATAGCTCTGTAGTCTCCAGCTCTTCACCTTCACTGCTGCCCAAGCGCTTGTTTGAACCGCCCT
The DNA here is from genome assembly GCF_014885135.2 of Alexandromys fortis. Taxonomy (NCBI): domain Eukaryota; kingdom Metazoa; phylum Chordata; class Mammalia; order Rodentia; family Cricetidae; genus Alexandromys; species Alexandromys fortis. Next base: position 7,107,558 of record NW_026067934.1, on the reverse strand, counting down.
CCCCCAGTCTTCTGCTTAATGAAATTTAATCATCCTTTAATCCTCAGCTCAACTGGCTTCTGTAGTGCCTGCCTGATTATTGCAGCAGGAAGTCATTTATCTTGCTCAGGATACAGTTTATATATATATATATATATATATATATATATATATATATATATATATATAAAAGAGCAACTGTGGGGTCTTTGTGTTCTGCCTTGCAGATAGATTACTGTTTGGCAGGTGAGTTTCATCTTCCCCAGTAAACTGTGAGCCTGAAGAAGACATAAATACATGTTTCACACATCTTAAAGTTCCCTATAATCTTGCATGTGATAAGAACTTCATATTTTGAAGCAGTCAATGAAACGCATGGCAGATAAATGGCTCTTTCAAAAGGAGATGGTGTTGAAACTTGAATTTACAGCTCCAGAACTGGTCTCCCACATTATTTCTCCCAAGCCACACTGTCAACAAATAGGTCACCACTCCAATTAGCTTCCCTCGAGACCCAGCACAGCTGAGCATAGGCTATTTTACATAGCACAACTTAATCCAATGTAGAGTGTGCTCTTAGAGTCGTTTGAACTGTTGGACTTGAACCGCTGAACTTCCTGTGTCGTTGGCTGCTATGATGTGAGTGGCTCCTCCCAGTGTTGCTTCCTCCTTTCATAAGCTTGAGCTGATTGACAGTTTGAGGAATGTGAGATTACATGTAATGGCCATAAAGTACCTTCAAGGATAACACTAAGAGCACAATGAGAGAGTGGACCAGCATTATAGTCTTTAAATCAGATTCTAGCGGCCCCTTTTTAAAACACTCCCTGCCCTCACTGGGCTAGATGATGTGGTTATAGAAATACCATCTGTACCCTCATGGAACACCAACTTAGTGACTGGCCATCCATGGACACTGCAAATAATTTAAGTCAAAAAGATCTCAAATTTACAGACTAAATTTTCTCACTGTTCTTTTTAGCTGAAGAGTGAAATGAAGGGGGTGATATGCTGTCATTCTGTAAAAATATTAGGCCCTGACTGTGCTATACAGTCAATCAACCTGTAGACTAAAGCTAGGTAAGCACTCTCGCTACCTCTCAGGTGGTTCTCAGACCTCACAGAGTTTAATGAGCTTCTCAGGTAGCAAGGGAATTTCAATCACCTGCTTTCAAAGAAGGCTAAGTGTGTGGCCAACTGCAGACCTTCTTTGGGTGAGCAGAGACAGATCCAACTTGTTTAACCAACAGAGACGACGCCTATCCCATCCTCATTCCCTGGACTTCCCAAGCTAACTTTAAGTAAACAATAAATACATACATCAAGAGTTTGAAGCAATGCCTCATCAGCCTAAGAAGACAGCTGTCTTGGTCCAGCCTTGTTTACCTGTGTCTGTTTGCCTTTTATCCCTTACACACACACACACACACACACACACGCACACAAGAGCCACTCCCTGCACAGTAGCACAAACCACAGTAGAACCTAGAAGTTTCAACCCAGTCTCGTAGCCCATAAATTAACATTGCTAATAGCGATGCATCTCATGGGCTTATTTATTGATGACAATGTTTACATTCCTCAAATACCTTACTCATCCGAATTTAAGTACTATGAGGTTAGATCAGCATCAGCATTTGGAAGATGGTATTTCTTTAAAGTATAAAAAAGGATTCAACAACCCAAAGCCCCAAAGCCTCCCTCCCATCAAGTGCTCTGCTTGGGTGTCACTGTATGAGATCTTAAATTGTTTGGTCATTTAGAAGACTATGCTGATAGACAAAGAAATGTCTGATGGAAAGATCAAAGTGATCATCAGTACATCAGGTTTACAAAGTATAGACACATGCTAACTGGTTCTAATCTCCCTAACAACTCATTGTGAATACTTTATCCCTACAGCGTTTATTTTGTTTGCCTCAATGTTTGTTGGTGTGGTGTATTTATAACTCTGCAGTATGCATTTATAACTCAAGTGTAAAGTAGAGGTCTTTATATGTGCTAAACTTACTTCTTGCACAGTTCAAGGGCGCTTTCCTTCCGTTTTCACGTTGGATAATCTGGTAAACCCTTCCTGGTGACACAGTACAGAAGCGGCACATTTTCAAAGAATGCAACTGTGCTCTTGTTTGGTCTTCCTTATATAATGCTTTCCTCTCCAGTAACTACCTCATTTCCAGGTCATTGCTGAGGCTTTCCGACCATTTCTACATTCTGTATGGTTTCAGTGGTGCCTTCTTGCTAGAAAAGGAGCCAATGAGCATGTGCGGTGTAGACTACTGTGACCCTAAGTGTCTTCATGTTGATGCTGACATAAAACTCTAGACTTCAGTATCTCACATACCTGTGTTTTTATTCAGATATTCCCAGACCATGATATTATTTATTTTATTTTTGGGGGTTTTTTGAGATAAGGTTTCTCTGTAGCTTTGGTTACTGTCCTGTGACCAGCTCTTGTAGACCAGACTGGCCTCAAACTCACAGAGATCCGCTTGCCTCTGCCTCCCAAGTGCTGGGATTAAAGGCGTGCACTACCACCGTCCGGCCCAGATACTTATTATTCAAAACCAAAATATAATACTGAACAAACATCTAGCTGGCACATTCCTCCAAGAAGCTTTGTCTACTGCTGCCTTCTCGTCCCTGAGTTCGGTTTTCCGTATACGAACCTCTTGCTCATCGTGAAACAAAAATGAGCAAACCAAAACATTTCATCCCCTTTTTCCTGCAAAGAAGTAAATAATAAACTCTCTCCTTGTCCCACTGACGCCATCTCCTTAACCTGGTCCAGCTACTTTTCTAGGTCCCATTTCTTACTATAGTCTGTTAAAGTTCTCTCCTCCACATTGGATATGTTTAAATGCAGTAAAGAGAAAACACCCCTCCTCCCCAGCTAAAGTGTAACTAATGCAATGGAGGAATAGATAGGTCTCTCAAGCTACATAAATTCTGGCAATTAACAGTGTCTTCATGTGAAGAACTGAAACACACAGCTTTTGGCATTTCATACTTCCCAAACGTCAGTTGAGAGATCTGCATTTACTAGGGGTTAATTACTCTGAAACTGTATATGATTTACGCTGGTACTTGTAAACAGCAAGTGTATAGTAAGCACCCAGTGATCTTTACTCTGGTAACTCCACAAGAAATATACCACCGTCTCCTAGGTCTTACTTTATGTAGATGCCTGATAGGTGGAAGCTTGAATAATTTTATGAATTCTTTTAATGAATGAATGGAAGCCACATGATGGACTTAGAAGGTACAGGACAGAGTGTATGGTTTATAGGAGTAATAGTCTTTGGGAACTATTAATGATCTAGATGGCCTGTGGACTCGTATTCTGTAAAATTCACATAAATTTAGCAGTGGTATAGATTTAGTTGTTACTGATGTCTAAAAATAGCTATTCTATTATTCTTTCATGGGTCTTTGCAAAATACAACATTTTACTTAAGAAAAACTTTAAACAAAAAAAGAAAATTGGTAGTGGGAGCTCAACATACCCTTTGACCTCACACTGAACTGATCAGTTCCACATAATCTTAATCTAGTCTGGAGGTTCAGCAGCAGCCTAGAAGTCCTAGAAGAAATTTTTCTCTGAGTTTTTGTCTTAAGGCTCCTAATGACAGGGACAGCACATATAGGGCAGTTTGGAGAAGTAGGTGGGATTCCCACCCCAACATGATCAGGCCATGCATCATGTTCAATGAGTTGGGAGGAAACATGAAACTCACAAGAACAAATGTTAACACAAAGATACAGGGCCTGATGAATCTAATATTCTAAAACATGTAATTAGCTAGCAACTAGACTTGATCCACACCGCAGTTTGGAAGATAAAGTCAAAAATAGACTGTTTTGTTTTTCTACAGCATGATTCTGAGTCAATGACTACTTTCAGAGGCATTGGGTTTATTCATATGGCATACAAATAATGTGAGTATACAGTCTAAAACTTCCTTGCAAAGTTCCTTGCTGTTAATGAGACGCCCGTTGAAACAGAGGAATAAATACAAACAACTGTCCTCTCAGAGGATTTGATTTCTTAAGGAATCTGAAGTAACACAGACATGTGACCTGTGGTTTGAGGAATGCCCAAATAAACTTCTCCAACATGTTTGGATTCAAACTTGGCCTATGGCTATCTGCACTTTCTGCTTCAAATGTGGCTCCCGGAAGGATTCCTATGACTCTGTCTCCTGCCTGGGTCTCCAAAAGTTGGCAAGCTCCCCTGTCCTCCAGGTGCTTTGTCTCAGGACAGCCTGGGGGGAGTTTGCCAAAGCCCTCCACCCCCCCCCTTACCAAACTCTTTAGTCCCAGACTTTGGTTCAGGAGAATGCATAGGCTATACAGCTTCCAAGGATGCTCAGCCATTTCCCTATGCTGTTTGGAAACAGAAAATCTATTAACATAAATAAAATGCCTACATATAGCATATTGTTGAAACTGAAAATGGCCCCCATAGGCTCATATATTTGAATGTTTGGTTTCCAGTTGGTGGACTATTTAGGAAGGATTTGGAAGTGTGGCCTTGTTAGAAGAGGTGTATCACTCAGGGTGGGCTATAAGATTTCAGAGCCCATGCCAGGCTCAGTCTCTACCTCTCCAGCACTATGCCTGCTGCCTGCTGCCATGCTCCTTGACATGATGATAATGGACTAACTCTCCATTTAAATGCTCTCTTTTATAAGTTGTTTTGGTCATGATGTCTCTTCACAGCGATAGATCAGTAACTGAGACACATAACAAGAAGTTTAGCCACATATATCAGCATCCTAAAGCTGAAGAGGGTTCTGGAAAGACAGCAGAGAAGGAAGTATTATTTGAAACTTGCCTAGCACCCTTCACAAAAAAAGAGTAATTTGGGAAGAAAAACCAACATGTTTTATAAAATTTATGGTAAAAATATATAGTTCATGGGGCTGGAAAGATAGTTTAGCAGTTGAGAGCACTTGTTTCTCTTACAGAGGACCAGAGTTCAGTTCCCAGCACCCACATTGGAGAAGCGCAATCACAGTCATCTGTGACTCCTGTTCAGGGAGATTTGATACCTTCTGCTCCTCCTCAGGCAACCATGCACACGTACATATATACACGCACAGAGATACACGAAAATAAATAGTAAAATAAATCATATATGTATGTATGTATGTATACTTTATGAACATTAGCATGAACTTCAAAACATTAGTAGAAGGGAACAGACCCAGGGTCGCATGCTATCTGTAGCAATGAGCGGCAGGCTGCTTCCCACCACCTGGCTAGCTTTACACCCAAAATAATTACACGGAAACTGTACTCTTTTAAACACTGCCTGACCCATTAGTTCCAGCCTCTTATTGGCTAGCTCTTACATATTGATCTAACCCATTTCTAATATTCTGTGTAGCACCACGAGCTCGCTTACCAGGAAATATCTTAACCTGCGTCTCTCTGGAGTGGGAGAATCGTGGTGACTGCGACTGGGCTTCTTTCTCCCAGCATTCTGTTCTGTCTACTCCGCTTACCCAATTTTCTGTCCTATCAAAGGCCAAGCAGTTTCTTTATTTAACCAATGAAATTAACACAAGACAGAAGACTCTCCCCCATCAGCTATCCATACCTGGCTGGAAGAAGCAGAGTGGAGGAAGGATGGGTCTAATGGAACTAGGAACAAGAAAGGCTCCAAGTGGCGAAGACTGGGAAACACAGGGACCAACATGGTAACAGCCGCTGGATCTGGAGGGATTTTGTTGTTCTTCTAGTGGGTGAGGGCTTCGAGTTCACAGCAGTGATGGGGTATGGAGCAGTCTCTAGACCCTAAGAGCTAAAACCGAACTGGACTGTGGCAGCTGAGATGCAGGAAGAGAAACAAGGGCGAGGAATAGAGCCAAGAAAATCTCAGGCCTTCAAACATCACACAAACCCCTGGGCAGAGACCCTGGGACGTCAGCTTTCAGAGCCATGCCGTTTAGCTAAAGTATGTCTTCTGCTAAAGGTTCAAGACAACAAGTTCCACACAGAAACAAACAGCAGAAAAGGATCAGGATCAATTGCATAAAAGCTTAATCATAAAAGGAGAATGGGGGCTAAATAAGGTTACGTCCTCACCCAAGATCAAAACCATAACCTACCATTACAAAACGGAAGTGAAAAGCATTAGGAAAGTTACACACACATGAAAGGAGAATATAAACACAGTTTTAAAATTTACAAAGGATGGGAAAGGATGGAAAAGGATTCAAGAATTAAAGGAAATTTTTAGTTCAGAAACAAAACTAAAAAGGAACATAAGAGCAAGTGAATGCAATGGACTGACATTTATGTACACATACAGTAAATTATGTCCACATACAGTACACTTATGTCCACATACAATATACTTATGTACACTAATGTCCACATACAGTACACTTACGTACACTTGTGTACAAACTCAGTACACTTATGTACACACAGTACACTTATGCACACATACAATACACTTATGTACACATACACTACACTTATGTACACATACAGTACACTTATGTACACTTATGTATACACACAGTAAAAGAACAGGAGAACTGTAAAAACTAAAATAGAGATTCAAAAGGGGGCTAAAGAGGTAACTTAAAGGTTAAGAGCACTGGCTGCTCTTCCAGAGGACCCAAGTTCCATTCCCAGCACCCACATCAGGCAGCTCCAAGGGATTTCACCCCTCTTCCAGCCTCTGCACGCATATAGCATAATCCCATGCAGACACTCACACATAAGCAAAAAGGATGTTAAAAATCTATTTTAAAATGTATAAAAGAAAGTAGCAACTATTGATGAAAGGAGAAGAGCTATCATCCAACTATGGGAGTCCATAAAGAATAAAAACACAGGAAGAGTGCAGTACAAATATCCTCTTTCCTTTCCTGTTCTGCCCCTCTCTCCTCTCTTGTTCTCCCTCTCTCCTGTCTGTCTTTTCTCATTCTCCAAGTTTGCCTGTCTTGAGCCAGGCTCTTAGTCCAGCCTGGAATCCACTATGTAACCCAGGTTGCAATACTCCTGCTCCAGCCTCAACGTGCTGAGATTATAGGTGTGGACCTTTATGCCTGGCTTTGGACTATTTCTTTAAAAATATCTAACAATCTTTACTGAATCAAAAAAATGGAGGGGATGGAGTGGAGAGATTGCTCAGTGGTTAACATCACTGGCTGTTCTTTCAGAGGACATTGGTTTAATTCCCAGCACCAACATGGCAGCACACAGTTGTCTATAGCTCCAGTCCCGTGGTATCTGGCTCTCTCTTCTGGCCTCCAAAGGCACCAGGCATGCACACGGTGCACAGAATGTGCAGGCAAAACACCTACACACATAAAATTTTAAAATGAAAACATACATATTTGGGGGCTGGTGATGTATCTCAGTGGAAGAACACATGCTTATTGAGCATGTACAAGGCCCAAGTTCAGTCATTGGCATCCAAATAAACTAAGCAATGGGACACCTGTATTTAGGAAGAACACAGAATATGTATCTAGGATATTGACTTAAGAATGATGAATTAAGACATGCTCATATGGCTGGGAACTTTCGGGTGAGCTTGTGAAGACTGAATCCCAGGGACAGAGAAAGAAAGTTAGCTTTGCTCCAGGTGTTTCAGAATGTTAGAGAGAAGTGGAGCAATGATTTTCAGGTCTTAAGAAGATACAAGCCGAGAGTATTATATGCAAGAAACCCTGCCAGGCACAAAGGACAATGACTCTTATCAACATGGAAGATTCGGGGAGTTGAGTTCCTCTGAGTCTCCCTGTGGACATGTCAGAAGCAAAGCCAAAATAACCAGAAATAGCAGCTCTAAGGCTAACAGGGAACATTTAATATGCAACCACTTGTGGAATTAAGATTAAGTGAGGGACGATAAGGAGCATGCTTTGTATACACTGGCCATATACTCAGACAACGTAGATATAGTAAAAATTACTTTTCAAAAAATAAAGGCAAATACAGACAGCAAGTGAAAAAGTGTGCCATCTACCCATCCATTTGATTGCAGGAATGGTAGTGTTGTTATTCTGAGCCGTTTGTGAAAACTTCATTCATTCATTCATGTCCCAGCATTGCTTAAACACGTGTGGGCAGCCTGTTTATGGTGGTTCTCCAGATGTTCCTATTCTGGGCAGTCCCAGATGCTGGTGTTATTGTCATAGCCAAGCTTCCACAGTCTTCCTCTATGCTGTCTATCCAGCGTTCTCTGGGTCTTCTTCTCTGTCTTATCCCATGCGCTCCTCCAAGCAGTGCTGCCTTCGGGTATCTGCCGTCATTCATTCTCATAACATGGCCGAAGTTTCTCAAGCGCCATTGCCGTATCCCGTAGTTGACTTCCTTCTGTAGATGGAGACGTTTCTTATGTCATCGCTGTGCAGCCTGTCTCTTCGTGTGACACCTAGAATCCTCCTGAGACACGCCATCTCGAACACATGCAGCCGCTGTTCTGAGGGGCATTTCCTTGTCCAGGTTCCAGAGCTGTAAAGAAGGTTTGTTCAGCAAGAGACATAAGGACAACAACAAAATTACAAGTGTATGAGACTCTTGTCTCGAGCAACCTTCGTTACAGCTCCGAAACCTGGACAAAGAAACGCTCCTTGTGACAACCTAGCAGTTCTTAATTTGAATTGGAATACCAGTATAAACTATCAAATGATTTTATTTATTTATTCATTTATTTATTTTTGGTTTTTCAAGATAGGGGTTCTCTGTGTAGCCCTGACTGTCCTGGAACTCACTTTGTAGACCAGGCTGGCCTCAAACTCAGAGCTCCACCTGTTTCTGCCTCCCAAGTGCTGAAATTAAAGGTATATACCATCACTCCTGAGTGAGTTATTTGATCTTTAAAAATAGGTATTCACATACTTTGTATCTGAATTTAGGTTTTGAAAGACTCTTTCCCAAATAAGAAACCAGGGAGTGTCGGGAGAATGGCAGGCTCAGATCTGTGGTGTGAGATGTTGAAGGTGACCCTGAAACCGGGTCTACCACATAGTGAGGACTCTCTCAAGAATGCTGGGACATCTCAAAAGGAGTCAAGTGCCAATGGAAGTGGCTATCAGAAGCCAAACACGAGACACACAAAACTCCAAGTGGTTTGAACCCCATAAGATATGTCAAACACATGTGTGAACACATGCATATATGTAAAGTTCAAAATGAACAAGCCGCGTTAGCTTTGAGTGGTGAAAGAAGCGTTCATTAACTGCTAAACTTATAAATACGAGGAAGGAAGCAGGCAGTTCGCATGCCTTTCCTGGGAGAACTGCACCACTGATTGAACAAACAGAGGAAGAGATGCATCGCACAATTCTGTTAGCAAGTAAATTAACAAGTAACAGACTAGAATAGTCTATACCCCACACAATTAATAGACCTAGGCAGTTAGCATCGACATCTCCTTAAGTCACAAAGAGACAACCAGCTGCCATGTGCTTCTTGGTGTTCACCATTGTAGCAATGCCATGGGATCACAGTCTCGCGAAGCTTTCCACCCCGCTGCAAATTTGCAGGAAATACAGAGGACAGAGAAGCATGATAAGCCACACCATGGACGAGTGAACAGGCTAATAGAGACTGCAGGGAGCTGTAGCTCAAATTCCGGATTCTGGGGGCTTCAGCAGATCAATTGTCTGGGAAATTTGTAGGGGAAACTGTGAGCACCAAAAGAGTCAAAAGACATCAAAGTTTTTAAAAACTGGCAAAGCGAAGCTAACCTTTTTTGAAATGTTAGTTAGTTGACAGAAAGGCCACAAAGTGAAGGAAGTGATTCCCAAAGCCAGTAAATAGTGATTTCGGGGCCGAGGGAGACGGCTATGATCATCACAGGACATGAAGAAAGCTCTGGATGCAGTCGACAGCAGTTCTATTTCCTGAGCTGGGGATGGTTCAGAACAACCCACTAAACTCTGTGTTCTCTTTGTTTTTACACATTTATATTTTGTTTCATTTACAAAGAGGTTTTAAAATATACTCATTCTTCAACCTAACTTGCCTGTGGCTAAGGATCTATCTATAAAATAAACCCAGGGATGGAGAGATGGATCAGCAGTTAAGTGTGCTGGCTGCTCTTCTAAAGGACCAGGGTTTGATTCCCAGTATATGCATAAAGGCTCACTACCATCTGCAACTCCAGTTCTAGGACATCTTGTGTCCTCATCTGGCCATGGGCACCAGGCACACATGCAGTGCACACACCATTGTGTCCATACACATAAAATAAAATATTAAAAAAAATAAGCCAAGCCTATTCAAATGCACAAAGGTGAGTGTGTCCATTATAAGGGCTAAGGAATTGAGAGGAAGTAGAAGCAAATGCCTATTAGATAAGGATTCTGTATAATTCATGGTGCATCCCTACAGTGGGATATTTTGGCATCATGGAAATTGAAGCAGATCTATATGGCTATGCAAACATACCATTTATGTGTGTGGTAATGGAGACTGAAGCCTGGGCTTGGAGTATTCTTTTTTGTTTGTTTGTTTGAGACAGGGTTTCTCTGTAGCTTTGGAGCCTGTTCCTGGACCTAGCTTTTGTAGACCAAGCTGGCCTCGAACTCAGAGATCCGCTTGCCTCTGCCTCCGAGTGCTGGGATTAAAGGTTTGCGCCACCACCACCACCACCACCACCACCACCACCACCACCACCACCACCCTGCTAGGGCTTTGAGTATTCTAGGTAAGCATTCTACCACTAGGTTGCTTTCCCAGCCCTCCCAACGTATTATTAAAGATCAAAGGAGCAAAGTGTATAACATTATTATATACCAAATGTGAAAATAAAAAAACAACATTTACATGTGAAAATATTTGGAAGGCTACCTAAGAAACTGCTAAACTCTACCTTTGAAAGTGGGACAGGGGATGAACTCAAATGGTGAGGATTGTCTATGCTTTTATATTTTTAAAAATACATTTTAAAAATACCTGAGTTTTATTTGTATGTTTTTAAAAAGTCAACTGCTTTGTTGTCATTGTTGTTGTTTTTCTGGTTTTTTTGTTGTTGTTGTTTTGTTTTCAAATTTGTGGTCATTTTCCAGCATCTCAGTGAATGGGGGATAGGACACAGGAGGTGAAATTTAATACAGAAGAAACCATCAGTCTGCATTTATGAGAAAATGGAGTGTATTGGCCAGTGTATTAGAAGGAACAAACAAAGCTGGATGGCTTAGCTGGTCTTCAGTATACATGGGAATCCTGAACAAGTAGGCTCTAATGCCAGTGAAGGAATAGAAGAGCAAGCAGGCACAAAGTGGCAGCTTACTTCTTCCATGTCCTTTATACAGGTTGCCAGCAGCAGGTGTGGCCCAGATTAAAGGTAGATTTCCCAGCTCAAAGCTCCAGATTATTAGAGGTGAATCTTCTCACTTCAAATAATTTAATTAAGAAAAATCCTTTACAGAGATACCCAGCAGCTTGGGTTTTAGTTAATTCCAGATATACTCAAATTGGCAACCAAGTCTAGCCATGACATAGAGTCTAGTCATGACATGGAGTATAGCCATCACATGGAGTGTAGCCATCACATGGAGTCTAGTCATCACATGGAGTCTAGTCATAACAATAGACAATGGAGTCTATTGTTAGAAGTGAGAGCAGTGTAAAAGCTCTCACTCTGTAAAAGCTTTACTTTGCACATGGAGTCAGCACTCCTTCCACTAAATACTCCGAGTCAGTATCAAGCTGGTAACTTCAAGGCTGGGGCTGCATTTGAAAACCCCAAGTTCTAACAATGTCCTCCTTCTGCTCTTGATACAAAGGCAAATATTTCTGGTGCTCACTTTGTAAAGGAGTTTAGTCAAGTACACAACATATGACATAGGTCTATAATAAAAATAGTTGAAGCCATTCATTTATTAGCTCTCTGTTGATGTATAGTTGCATCAAACTCTGAGGTTGGCAGTAGGAACACAACAGAAAACATGACAAATAAGGCCCTGTCCTCAGAGAGCTGACCCACCTATTGACCACATAACTGAGTAGTTTCTTCACTGACTTGAATAGTTTGCTGCAGGTGAGATGATTTGGTCATCTCAGTGGCATATGAATCATATAAAGTAAAAAAAGGAATTTACTGATGTATATAAAAGATTATGAGTCACATAGATCTTTGGAGAATTATTCTCCAAAGATTTTTTTAAATCTCAAAGTAGCAGATTATTATGACTAGGTTATGAAAAGAAGTTTGATGTAGTAGGAGCCCTGCAGAAGGTTCCCAACTTCCTGGTGTCCACACCCTTGGAAAACTCTCTCCTTTGGAGTATGAGCTGCTCCTAGTGGCTTGATTCTATCAGATAAACACTGAAAAAGTGATGGGGTATCCATACCTCCATTAAGTTACATGCCAATGTGACTTTCCATCTTCATTTCACACTGTCTTGGCTTTCTCTCCCACATTTGCTTGGAGAGAAGCCAGCTGCAACATCATAGGAGCTGGAAAGAGGCCTTCATGACACATGGCGTGGAACTGAGGCAACCTCTGATCGGCAGTCGGTCCTGGGTCCAATGGCCTGTGTAGGATTGAAGCAGAAGTGCCCTGGAACACAGATCCTGAGCCAACTGAGCCTCTTGATAGCCACAGATTCCAGCAAATACCAGAACTGCAGTCTTGAGAGAACCTCAGTGTGAAGCAGAGAAGCCAGTCAAGCTGCACTTGGAGAAAGGAATGATGATGAATGCTGTTTTAAGATTCCAGTTTGGAGATGCTTGTTACCTGGCAACGGGCAACCAAAACGGTTGAGTAGGCACTCGTTCCTCTTTGGAAGTAGATTACATAGGCAAGGTAATGCCTTTGGGAGCATTATGACTCACATGGGCAAAGGTGGCAAAGCCATGTTGGATGCATTGTGTCCCTTGGTTTTGTTTCATTTTTCCAGTGATCTAACTTTGCTTCACAAAGCTTAGTGGAAATGGTTTTTTGTTTTTTTGTTTTTTTAAACCTTGTTACTTTTTTTCTGGCAATGAGTTTTTCCAGGCTCTTTTGACTTAAAAAACAACTTTAATTTGAAAGCAATTTCATTGAGAATCATTCTAGACATTGGTGTTATTTTACATAAATAATTATTTTCTATAGCCATTTGCTTTTCTCTATTGTCTGCATTCCTTTATTTTTCCGTAGAGTTTTTCTTCATTCTTCAGCTTTGGTTGCAGGATAAGCTGCTGAGTAAGAGGAACCTCATATTGTTTGCATCTTCAACTCCCCCAACCTTTCTGCATGTCAGTATGCATGTATGTCTCTGACTAGAAATACGTATTTTATATTCGAACTATTGCTCTGAAAGCTTTGCCTGGCATCCTTTTTATTTCTTATTGAATAGAGAAAAATGAGCAAATTCTATTTTAAGATATAAATTGTGTAACTATTTTTAGTAGTTTCTATTTGTTTTTGTTTTGTTTGTTTGGTTTTTCAAGACAGGGTTTCTGTTTCTTTGTGTAGCCTTGACTGTCCTAAAGGTAGCTCTCTAGACCAGGCTGGCCTCGAACTCACAGAGATCCATCTGCCTTTGCCTCCCAAGTGCCACCACCACCCAGCTAGTAGTTTCTATTTGGAAAATAATTTTGCATTTATTTTTGTAGACATTTCAGATTAAATGGAAAACTAATCCATATTTTGGAGACCTTGAATTAGTGACCCCCCAAAAAAACCACCCCAGTATGATGCAGTGGGAAAGATGACAAGGATTGCGTGCACCGACTTACTTTGTTATCCAGGTGTGACATTTCTGTGTTTGGCACGAAATACAAAATGCTCTGAAGATTATTTTAACTGAATTAAGAGTACAGGCTTTCTAAACCACACAAGACAACAGACAGCACATTGCACTTCCTCCTGAAATATTTAGGGAGCAAGCTAAAGCAGGAAAATGGCTTCGGAAGAACATGGTAATTATTTATGTCTTCTACAAAAAAGCTGAAAAAGGATTGATGTCAAATGAACACTTTCTGAGATAAAGAAGATGGCCATCCTTGTGCTAGACTTTGAATTTCACAAAGCATTTGCTCCTTCTCAGCTGCAGCACAGTCTTGATGCTCCAAAACCCCCTCCCCTTCAATAGCAGCAGCAATAAAATAGTCACACAGATTTCAACGTGCATATTTCATTTGCTCCAGAGCACAAGGGCACCTAAGACCTGGGCCTCTTATAGTGTGGCGTGATCTTAAATTGCTTCTTTGACATCTGATAGAACTCCACGAAGGACTAGGTGTCCAGCGTGTGTGACTGGGAGTGGCAGAGTTTGAACTCATGACTTTGTGCATGTTAGGAAAGTGTTCTGCCCCTGAGCTATATCCCCAGCTTTCGGATTAGGTGTCTCAAGAAGCACAGGGACCATTTGGTGGGTCTTCCCATCACAAGGGCAAGTTCCAGCCTATGCAGTCCCTTTGGGTTCACCCCTCTGCTGATCTCTAGAGAAGAGGGGTTCTGGCAAAGACCCAGAATCTCTGAGGCATATACACATACAGACATATATACACATACATACATATACACATATATACACACATATACACATCCATATATACATACACACAGACACACACACATGGTACTTCCAAGAGGTAAGATGTTGTCCGTGTTGCATTTGAAATGATAGATTTTTTTTTTTTAGTTTGGGAAAATAATACAAATCTCCCCACTAGACTTATTCAGAACTAAATCCTGGGGCAACGACATACAAAGCCAGCTAGGATGGAAAGGGGAAGGAGGAAAGAGAGAACGTAGGCACACATCTCCAAAGATTTCGTTCAGAGTCATCTCTGAAATGGAACTCCTTGCATTACCATTCTCCTTTTAGAGCTGAGGTCACTGAGACAGGGACAAAAAAGCCGAAGGCCCCAGCTGGCTGCTCCGGAGCTGGCTGTCCCTGTTATATCCTAATGTTAGGTTCCACTCCCAACCTCTGCTCCAATTTCAATCTGCCTTCTTAACTGAGTCCCACAACCCACAGAGACCCAAATAGAGTCCTGGAAACATCTGAAAGTTTTTTTTTTAATGTATTTTCTTTAGCCAGGAATGGGAAAGCATACCTTTAATGCCAGCAGTTGGGAGACAGAGGCAGGCAGATCTCTATGAGTCCCAAGTCCAGCCTAGTCTACATGAGGAACTCCCGGCCAGCCAGAGCTTCATAGTGAGATCTTGCCTCAAAAAGAAAAGAAAATATTACATTTTTATTTATTTAGTGTGTGTGTGTGTGTATGCGTGCGCGTGTGTGCACCTGAGCACGTGTGTGCACCCTGGCATACATGTGGAGATTAAAGGACAACTTTCAGGAGTCAGTTCTCTCCTACCATAGCTCCTGTGGATCTAACTCCCACTGCCAGGCTTGGTAGCAAGTGCCTCAACCTACTGAATCATCTGGACAGCCAGAAAGTATCACTGATATCACTAAACACTGTGGGTCTACTCAAGGCTGACTTATCTGCAGTTGTCAAAATGAATTCCTTCTGTGGCATTGGACAGCAGACCTTACAAGGACTCAGGGATAAATTACACTGGGTTTTGTCCTCCTGGCTCCATATCCTCACACAGGAGAAGGAGATCCTTGAGAGTGCCCAGGACCTAAAAGGTCACCCGTAGGTGCAAGGCAAAATCTCAGAGACACAATCACCCTCCACAAACACACCAAGGATGACCATTAGGGGACCCAATTCTTCCTGTTGCAATGATACATATGGAGAGGAAAGGCAGGTTAGTGAACTACTGGTGTGTGTGGGGGGGGAGGTGTGGAATCTGCAGTCTTTCTCAGCATCACCTAGCTGTCCAGGCCATGTCTTTCTCCCAGAGTCTCCAAGAGTAACTGCTCAGCTGCATCTAAACAAGGAGAGGAAGTTAGAGAAGTACTGAGAATTGTTACTGCATCAATGTGCAAATGAAAGGTCATTGGCCAGTGCAGGAATGCCCTTGTTTTCCAGTTATTCTGCGTGTTCTAGGCATGGCCCAGTATGCATCCTTTCTCATTTGTCTAATACTGAGCTTGGAGAAAACAGGAAGTACCATCGTGATTTACTATTCAGACAGACACAAACATCAATACAAGGGTTGGCTAACCTGACTTGGCATAGTAGCCCCCTCCACACACACAAATTAAGGCAGAGACGAGGTGGACTATCGTGGGAGCTGTGGGAGTCCTTCCAATCCTCTCTCATCTATCCTATTATCAGCAGCAGACTAGCCAAGAGACCGCATTACACACAGAGACCCCAGGTCATGAGTGGGAACAAATTCCTATCGTTCCAACTCTGATTGATTAGTGCTGAGATCACTGCTAACTCACGATTGCCAGTTCCCGAATCTGCATGACTTGATGTGTGAATGAGCCTAAATCCAACACACTTGAGCCTGTGGACACATGTTTTTCTTGTTGCAATGGCAGGGAAAGGGAACCAAAAACAAAAAGGAAACACAAAACACCAAGAGCAATCAGGCTGAAGAAGTGAAGACTGTCGTAGGGTGGGTCCTTGCAGTGCCCTGGTCTCCCTACAACAGCCCATCACTAATGGTTGCTGGCACAGCCACTCCTTTGTCTCTCACGGTCCCTTTTTATAATCCCACAGCCACATGTGGAGAGAACTTTCTGTTCAGGTTAAGCAACATTTTCAGGGATGTTTAGTTTCTTTCTACAAATCTCTGACAGAGACGGGGTAGCCTATAAGAGTCTCAAGAATGTTTGGACACCATCAGAATTAAACACTGCTTTTCTGTGTGGCTCCTTGAATACATCCAAACAACTAATGGAAAGGGTTCTCTTAAGGCTTTAAGGAAGCTGGAGTGGCTCTGCTGTCAATAATATCGAATGCTGCTTCTTGCCAACTTTCCACTTGGTGGACGATGTTTCCTAAAGATGCACATTGTGAAGTAGCCACAGACCCGGCAGTGGCTGGGCCAAACCCTGATTAAAATTCTGGCTGGTGGATCCTTTGCCAATGTTGTCCCGTGTTTCCACCTGTTGGAAGTATATCTGTCTGTCGGTGTTGAAGAATGTCAGCACCTTTCAGATGCTGCAAACACAGTGTCCCACTTCTAGAAGGCCGGTATTCAGACATTTTCAAACCTTAAATTCCAAGAAGTGGAAGTGATTGAATCTTGCTGCTTCTTAATGTAGAAGCAGTTATACAACATAGGTGGGACATTCTATAAAGAAAGACAGTAAATGCAAGGGTCTGGTTTGTTTGTTTGTTTGTTTGTTGAGACAGGGTTTCTCTGTGTAGCCCTGGCTGTTCTGGATCTCACTCCGTAGACAGGGCTGGCATCAAACTCACAGAGATCCGCCTGCCTCTGCCTCCTGCTGCTAGTATTAAAGGCGTGTGCTACCACCACCTGGCCACAAGGGGCCTTCTAACTCTTTGCCTATGTTCCAACCTCAAGCTGTATTTCTAACACATCCTTTAACTTCACAGGCGACCTGAAAGATTGCTACGATACAAAAATTACAGATGTTTGAATGGAAACAAAGTGTTACAAACCTCAGGTAGACATGAGTCGTACTTATTATGGAAAGGAAAGACCTCATTACAGTGGTTCCTGAATTGTCTAGCTAGGACCACTGCAGATGTGAGAGGGACAGTTCCACACAGACAATAAGTGTTTGGGTGAAAACTTTTGTTTTGATGTTAAATGAGAAAATCAGAGGAGTAACTAGACGACCCTCTATAGAAATTGACTAATTTTTTTTTTTTTTGGTTTTTCGAGACAGGGTTTCTCTGTGGTTTTGGAGCCTGTCCTGGAACTAGCTCTTGTAGACCAGGCTGGTCTCGAACTCACAGAGATCCGCCTGCCTCTGCCTCCCGAGTGCTGGGATTAAAGGCGTGCGCCACCACCGCCCGGCCTGAAATTGACTAATTTTAATGGATCAGACGAGGTCTAATTTTAAAACTCAGACATGCTTCTTAGTTATTTAGTTTCTGGTACTGAGTTTTCCTTCTCAGTTTTTTTCCTGGTCGTTACTTGCAGAGTCTATTCATATGAAAATGTTCTATCTTGACATGGACTGCCAATAACGTGACCCTGGTAAAACAGTAGAGAGGGCACATCTTAGAAATCAGGTGGCTTTCCCTATGTTCTGACACTGCTTCTTTCCAGGTTGGTGACACTACCATGCTTCATTGGCCTTGTGTATTTCTGAAATCTCATTTGGTCAGTGGGCATAAACCAACTATCATGAACATCTGGTCTCTCGCCTCTTACCACTGTGGTGAGGATTAGCTACGGTCCTATGTGTTAACTCATTTCTCAACTCTGAAGCACTACACAGCACACAATAGTCCATCCAGCATCACCTCAGCATTCCTCTCGGATTGCATGGCCTTGATGCATTCTCTAGGAGAAGCACGGACTTGAATGCCATATGGAGTCCTTGTTGACACTGCAGATGTTGGTTAATTTTAGATTCTAAAAGAACAAAAGAACAGAAGTACTACCAGGCAAATCAGTCTCGCTTTAGCTTTTTCTTCGAAGTCTCCTATTATCTGAACACTGAACTAAAAATGGCAGGCTAAATATTATTGAAAATTACATCATTTGAAGCATTGAAATTCTGTGTAGCCAAGCCCGTTTGCAGAACACATGCTTATTCCTTGCAAAGCACATGGCCAATGAATTTAATGCTATAAAATTAATTACAGTTATGGTGTTTTGCAGACCTAAGTAAATGCATTTCAGCCTTTAACTTTGAGCGCCAGTCAGGAGAAACATGACAAACCCAGAAGAGCCCAGAAAAATATGCAGTCCATCTGGGTGGCCATAGACTGTCTTGAATTTAGGGAGAACTAAACTGAGTTAGGTGAATTTCTTTACAGAAGACCAGACCGATGCGTATACGTTCATGAGAGCTGCTCTTAAGGCCTGTCCACTTTGGCAGCTGTGTCCTGCTCTGGTGTCTGCCTGAATAAGATATCTGTTCCAGACTCATCCATTTCTCAGGTGCACATGCCTGAGGAAGAGGTGTCTTGTGAAATATCGGCGGCATCTGTCACTTCACCTTTGGTTTGCATACCACCCACTCTCAAAACATAACCTAGAACAAATGAAGCATTTTATGTGTTGAATTTTTTAAAAATGGAAATAAGGAAACAAAGGATATTTCATATCAGAGCCTGTAATCCATTTGATTAGTTAGGTTTGAAATGATCCAATTAATGTTCTGAGCCTACAATTTAAAGACCATTTTCTAGAGAATAATTTTGTCCTAAGACTGGTCATTTATATCCTGATGCCTCAAGACATTGACAGAATAACACTCTAGTTTGAAATAAATTTCTGTCTCTCTTTTTTTCCAAGACAGGGTCTCACTATGCAATCTTGGCTGTCCTGGTACTCACTATGTAGACCAAGCTGGCCTCAGACTTATAGAAATCAGCCTACTTCTGTCTCCCAAATGCTTAAGGTTAAAAGTGTGTGCTGCTATGCCCAGCAAGTTTTCAAATAGAAGCTGTAAGTGTTTTACCTTTGAAAAATTTGGCTTAAAAGAGGCAAAAACTCAGGGTTGGTGGCATATGCCTGTAGTTTTTACACTGAGGAGACTATAACATAAACAGCTAGGCTATAGTCAGCTTGAGCTATATATTTCTTGGGACATTGCCTCAAAATATTGCAGAAGAGAAAATGTAAAAAAATGGTTTGGTGACTAAGAGCACTCGTTGCTCTTGTAGAGAACCCCAGTTGGGCTTGCAGCCCCCACATGGTGGTCTGCAACCACCCATAACTCCAGTTCCAAGGGGTCTGATACAGTCTTTTGACTTCCATGGGTGCCCACAGCCTGAGACACATACATATAGGCAGATATACACATTAACAAAAAAGAAAAATATTAGCCAGCCCCCCTCTGCCCAGTACAGATGCTAACTTTTCTAGTACAAAAGATCTAATAAGGTTTAATAAAACAGGCTCTACCTGATTCCATGATGCACGATTCTCTACAACGGAAATAAAACTGGAACCCTCCAAGAAGTTGTCCCATATGAACTTTGAATCAGTCCAGATGATTAGGCTTGAATTAGACATGGAGCCCGACAATTTCATTCACTCCTGAAAGTGAACTCGAATTGATCCCTCAAATGAACAGGTGTAATTCCCTCAGAATATCACTATTTCCCTTCATTTTTTCAGCTTTATCAGTGAGATGGGCTTATGTAAAGACTTCAAGAGAAGAAAAGGAGGGGGGGATGAGAACTCTGGCTTGGTGTCAGCCCCTGGGTATGGTCCAATGGTAGCATCACTCTTACCAAGAATAGAGGACTCTAGGAATTAATTGGGGGAAAATCATTAGTTCAACTATGGACCACAATATGAGTTTAGTTCATCTAATTCTGTTTGAAAATATTGTATTAACTAAAAATTACTTGATAGCTAAAGAGAAAAACATGTTATCCAAACTAGCCTAATCAGAAAGGTAAACTTGGGGCTGCGGAGATGGCTCAGTGAGTAAAGCACCTGCCACATAAACACGATGATGAGTTTGGGTCTCCGGTGCCCACATAAAAACTGGGCATGGTGCATATACCTGTTGCCCTCATGCTGCGGAGGCAGAGATGAGCAGACTCCTGGAACTTGCTGTCCAGACAGTTTGGCCAATCAGTAAGTTAAGACCTCAGTGAAAGGCCTTATATCAGAAAGAAAATCAGGTGGAGAGCTAGCAACGAAGGGTAGATACCTGGTCTCCACATATATGCGCATACATATTTACACACGCATACACTCACACACAATAAAGTAAAATAAAGGCTAAGTTTGCTGGCCAGCTGCTGAGTTATGTCTCTGGGGATGAGCTTTAAGATTACAAACTCCACTCCATTTCCAGTTTGCCCTCTCTGCTTCATGCTTGCAGTGAAGGATGTGAGCTCTGGGCACCCTGTTCCTGCTGCCATTCCTGCCCCTGACTGCCGTGAATCCCATCTTGGTGAAATCTAACCCTCTGGAACTGTAATCCTTTTATAAGCTGCCTTGGACACGGTGTTCTACTACAGCAACAGAAAAGTAGCTAACACAACCTAATATGAGTAACTTTTAGCATCTGGTTCAGATGAAGCTTGGACAGGCTTCATAGACTGCACCCAGGGCCTACCTAATTCTCTCTCTGCACTTTGAAATCCAATATCTTTAGTATTGGTTCTATTTTTAAGCATTTTCAATTAAGCATCTTCGATATTAGTTCCATTCTTGGGCTGGCTTTCCCTGCATGTGTCCAAGTTACTCCAATTTCAATGGGGACTCAGTTTAGAATGTTTAGAATTGCTCACTGTAGCCAAGGGAATAGTAAATATTGTACAGTTTACACCATATGCTTCATTCCTGCTGCAAGGAGGTGCAGAGTAGGGTTGGCACATCCCTGTTCTCAGGGCTGAGAATAAAGTGCCACAGTCCCCCAAATAGCATAAGAGTAGTCAATAGAATGATGTTCTCTACAGACATCAGAAACCAGGAAGACAAAGTCCCATCAAATATCACTGTTTACTTAAGAAAGGATTCTAAATATATCCTCAGGTTAGCATCCAAGTTCTTGGCAGGTGGTGGGAGCCATGTAATAGCCAAAGGTGAATAGAAAGTGATTTAAGTGAGACTTTTGCTCAGGAGAAGGGTATCTCAGCTATGAGGAAAGGAAAAGCATTGGCCAAACAAAAACAAAACAAAAAACAAAATTGTCAAAGGCTCTTTGACCCTGGGCAAGGGTGATACTAGCGCTGTTTGGATCAGGATTCCTAAGTCTTCAGTTCCAAACCTAGCATCCTTATCTGACACTGCATTCCCGTGATGAATCAAGAGAACATAGATGCTCGACAGCTGACAATTCAGTCACAGAGGCATGCTCAGATCATCGCATTCTCTCCAGATTCTTCTTCCCTGAAAGCATCATCTCAACTATTGTTTGTTGCAGGAAAGGCAGTTGAAATATTTGAAATTTTCCTTATTGGAAAGAACACAAAGATGTCATTTACAGGCCAAGAACAAGGAAGTACTCTTGATGAAATGTCAAAGCTAATCCTTGGAAAGCAGAGG
Organism: Alexandromys fortis; assembly: GCF_014885135.2. Taxonomy (NCBI): domain Eukaryota; kingdom Metazoa; phylum Chordata; class Mammalia; order Rodentia; family Cricetidae; genus Alexandromys; species Alexandromys fortis. The sequence continues at coordinate 7,085,588 of NW_026067934.1, read as the reverse complement.
TTCTAGTTTGGTAACCCTGTCATACCATTTTAGAACATTTCCTCAGAATGTTTTATTAAAGTTTATTACAGTCTGGGAGACTTCTGAGAATTTATCTGAAGGCTATTCTTGCTTTTATACATGCCAGGTTATTTACTGCAGAATTGTCTGTAATAAACAGCAAAGACTGGAACCAAGCCAAGCGTTCATCAATAGGGGAGTGGTTAAATAAACTGTGGTATATCCTGCAGTGTAATACTATACAGCTGTTTAAAAGAACGAGGAAGTTCTGTTCAGACTGATAGGTGAGATCACCAAGTCACAACACTAGAGGGAAAACAGTGCACAGATAAGGAACGCAAACTGCCACTTTTCCTGTGGGAGAAGAGAAAATATACACAAAACGTGCTTGTATTTGAAGAAACATGGAGTATACAGAGGACCAACCTAAATAGTTATCTCTACCCATAATGGTAACTGAGAACTAAGTAAGAGCAGATGGCTAAAAATGAGACCATTCTATGACTTTTCATTTTGTTTTAATTCATGACACACGAGAATGTTGATCAATCATAAATCTGTACTAAAAAGAAATGTTTAAGAGAAATCATTAGGGAGGTATAAGGCAATTTCATTAAAGTTATAGTTGCTATTAATTAAAAAAAATCCCAAATCAATGATCCAAAGTATATTGCTAGTGGGACTCAAGCCGGAAGCTGCAGGAGACATCTCTGCCATATTGGCTTTCATTCTCCATAGCTGCACAGACTGCCTTTTCCAATATCTTCAGTGTCCTGAATTTTTTAATATCCTTCTTTCCTCTTTTTTTTAAATCAATCAATTAGAAATTGTAGAATATTCCGTTTTTAGTAATTGTGTCCTGAGTAGTAACCACAACACTCAGGAGACTGAGGAAGGACTGTTTCAAAAAAGCCAAAACACAGAAATCAGTGAAGGCAACATTTTCCTCAAAATGTGGTTTGCTACATACAATTGTAAATGCTGAGAGTTTGGTATCTATCTTTTCCAGAAGACAGGACTCTTGGCCACTTCACTGAATTGTGTCAGAGATCCTTCTATGCTACACAGCAATCTGTGCACAACTCATGCCTGAACATTCTACAGATGTGACTAGACTGTTATGTTTTTTTTCCCGTTGTGAATTTCGTTTAGGGCACGGGCTGTGTCTTATTCATAAAGTTTTATAATCTCAGCACCTGCCACAGAATTGATGCTCAATAAACTTAATTTTCACACATCATATTACTTATATTTGACGGCTTCCTCTTGCCACAGCTAAATCCATCAGTAGAACTGTTTAGTTCTACCTGGAAAAATATCTTTAAATCTTCTCTTCTATGCCCTCTCCATCACTGCCACCCTAATCCAGGTTTTTGTCTCTTCTGTAGCCTGGACCAAAGCAACTGGTCTGCTTTCCGATTCTTTGCCCCACTGTCCTGAGAACGCATTCCCTATAAACATTTAAAAGTGACCTAGAAAACAAACAATTCTGCTCAAAAGTCTTCAAAGGATTATGATTCCATTTAGAATAATATTTAAACTCTTCACTCTGACCCTCTGGTCTCATCTGCTTCTTTGTATAATTCTACAAACACTCTGGCTTCCTCCTTGTGTTCCTGAAGTTTCTGCTCCTGCCTTGGGGCTTGTCAGTGTCTTTGCCTTTCCTTGACATGTTCTTGCACCTGTTCTTTGTGTGCTTTCTTCTGAGCAAGTGCTGTCTTCTTGGGGATGCTTTATCAAAATCACTGCAGTTACATCAACTGAGCTTTCTTTAGTACCTTTTAACTATTCAGATTACAAACTCTCATGGTTTGTATGTGTTGCCCCCACACCTATGATGTGTTACAGATTTTCTTGTTCATTTTTGTATGCTCAAGTGCCTAGAACATGGCTGGCAGATAATGGCTTTGAAAAGTTGAGTAAATAAAGCTTTCTAAAACAAATCACAAATATTCATTTTGTTTATTCTGAGAACTTTTTATGTGACTACTTATTTTTTTTTGTGACTACTTAATTATAAAACCAATAAATAATTATTAAAAAGGGCAGAGACGATAGTGCTTGGCTTTTGAAGAAGTACAGAAAATGAGTGGAGAGAGTTAACTGAGGTAAGAAATGGGAAAGTAAAAAAATAAATTCCGTCATATAGCAGTCTACAGAACAGGCAGGCTCACACAGGAAGTGAGGGGGACATATCCAGATGTTGGGTTGGCATTTGCACTGCTCAAAATCCATCAGGAGACAGTTTTCTAGCCTCAGCTGTTTTAACGGTCATTCTCCACGTGAAGGGACCAAGATATGGAGATGCTTTCTGACTTGCAGGATAGCACAACTAATGAGCACCAAGATTTTCCACCAAGGTTTCTGCTGAAGCTCCCCTGCTTTCCTTCGCCAGCATCCTTCTGGGAAAGAACGAGCACATGATAGAAGGGACTGTCTCAGGGCAAAGGCTTGGGGGGGGGGGCGAGGGGGCGGGGGCGGGGGATCGGTTAAATGGGACCGTGTCAAACGGACAGTTTTCAAGTCAAGAAGGCGCAATTAGGGTAAATACTGAAAAGCAAAAAATAAATAGAAGCAAAAATTCAGGGCTATTTTACAGGCTATTGGGCAGCCTTTGGAAACCGGATTGAAACAGACAGATCTGGGTTTTTGAAAGAAAATGACAGTGGCAGATTGGTGAATGAATTGGAGCGTGAAGAAAGGAGTCGCACAGCTTCATGCGATTGTGCAAATGAGGTAAGTGAGTGAGGACAGTGGCAATGGGGAAGACCTAGTCAGAACGTTTACGGGCACTAGATTTACCTATTGATGTGTGGGTGGAAGATGAAAGAGCAAGATTCTACACACACATACACACACACGATGTTGAACTAAAATTCCAGCTGCAAATGGGCATGGAAGTCTTTTCACAGAATGATGAAAATGTATGACATCTTGACAATGGTGGTGGCTGCAAAGGGATATATA
>NW_026067934.1:7012462-7082580 GCF_014885135.2 Alexandromys fortis | reverse complement strand
TATATATATATATATTTCAAAACAGAACAAACTAGTATACTTAAAATGAGTATATTTTATTGAATTTTAAATCCCCATTAAAAGCACTCAAGATAGCAGAAGTATAGTTCCTTATAAAATATAGTGAGTACTAAACAAATTATTAAGAAATTGTTAAACAATTGACTTAGTAAAAATGAACCAGGAGGCTGCTAGGCACACATCAGTCACAAACAAGTGCAGCATTCTGCATAGTTGTAGTTGCTTCAGAAGCAAAGGCCGGATGTGCTGGTTCATCTGGGGAATTCTACATTGGGGGAATCCAACCCCCAGTTATCCCACGTCCATCCTTGGCCCACACTTTCTCAGCCTAGTGTCATCCTGTTGACTTTCCCACTTCGGAGCAGCCGAGACAGTGAAGGTACTTGAAGAATAGAACATGAGTCATCTCTGAGTAATACAAAAATCTTTTCTTATTGATTTTAGGCTTATGGCCAATATAACGTCTTCATTTGGCACCATTCCCTCAACATCACTTCTGAACTGTCCTTTCAGTGCTCAACTTAAAACCCATTTTGTACAGGAAACCATTTTTAAGCTGATAGAAAGAGGGAAATCTGACCCTTCCATTCAGCTACCAGTGTGGACAAGTTACTTTGAATAATTGCCAACCTCTTTTTTTTCCCCCCCCCCTGAGACAGGGTTTCTCTGTGGCTTTGGAGCCTGTCCTGGAACTAGCTCTGTAGACCAGGCTGGTCTCGAACTCACAGAGATCCGCCTGCCTCTGCCTCCCGAGTGCTGGTATTAAAGGCATGCGCCACCACGATCGCCAACTTCTTGTGTTTGTTTTGGGATCTTGGGTCAGTCATTTACTAAGTCTTTGTGATCTTGAAGAAAGTAGGAGTAATGAAACCTACCTCGTAGGGGGCTGAAGACTGACTCCGCTAACTTAAGTGCCAAGCACAGCACTGAGTAGGAGCTCAGTAAATACACGGCTGTACTTTCTGGGCATTTTTTCTTTGTGTTCTCTGCAAGCACCCTCACAAACTCCGTATGCCCTCAGGTGATACTGTAGATTGATTTTTAGGAAGTGTGCATGTCAAGGATAAAGTCGGAAAAGATTTATGCAGTAAATATGTAGAAGAAAAGAAATTGTTCTTAGGAGATGGGAAAAAATGAATTTGATTCAGAGGTGGCAGCAAAGGTCTTTCTTCACATTTCCTTTTCCCATTCATTTAAAATCATATCTTGCCAAAAGGAGGGGACAGAAGGTCTCATCTTGATGAATGTAGAGCTGCAAAACTCTGTGCCAATACACCTGGTATTTATTCATGCCAGCTGGGAGAGGAGCTTGGTTCTCAGTGTTTTACTACTGTGGTTTCCTGGGCTGGGCAGCTGGGTGCCTAATAATGATAAAAAACCATAATAATACTTCATAATTATGCACTGCCCTCTGCCAGACTTGGATTTAATTACAAAGACTATGACGGAACTGGCAACAGCTTGTTCCCTGTTGGGGTGTAGTACCCAAGGGCTTGGAGATCCGAAGTGAAGTGGTGACTGCAGCCTCCTGCAGGGCCCATCCTGGCAGCTCACCCAGCGCCCTTCGGGTCTGGGGCTCATCATGCGAAACAAAGAGTACTTTTAAGTTGCCCACATGCACTTGGAAGTAAAGCAGTATTTATGAAGCAAATGCTATCACATGAGGGGGTACAACATCATGGAATCCCAGGCCTAGAAGTTACCAAAGCAGGTGGTATCATTCATAATCCCATCTCCTACCTCTAAACATCACTTCTAGCACACTCAACTAAGTGAGTTCACTGGCCTTGCCTTCTAATTTGAGTAGGTCTGCTTTCGTGGTAGCCGGATTCAAGCACTGGCAACTCACCAATTCACTTAACACTCACTTGTGAGCATCTACTTTGAGCACTGTACAGGCACAAAGAAGTATAGCATTATTCCTGCTGGACATGGTGGCTCAGGGCTTGGGATGAGACAGGACCATCATAAGTTTCAGGGCTACAGAGAAAGACCCCATTTCAAAACGAACTGAAAAACAAAAATAGAAACAAACCATCACCTCTAAAAAAAAAAAAAAAATCCCAAACAAACAAAACCCTCAAGTGCCCCATCTGATTCTATGTGGAAGACTTTCATTTAGACAGCAGTAACAGGAAACAGGACAAGCTCTCAGTAGATAAATGAACCACGGCCAGGTGAAAGGCCAGGGCAGTACGCTCTGAAGAGAAGAAGCAAGAGGGCCACAGGGCAAGTGCAGTCAAGAGCTTGGTTAACAATCGCAGAGGGGTCTGCTAGGCCTCCCTGGTTTTTAGCTTTTGAAATGCATATCATCCTGGGCTTACCTAGTTATTACTTTATACTGTTTGTCTTGCCTCATTCAGCAGCCTTGTCAGTTTTGTTGACCATTAAATCTTGAGCCAATACTAAAATGCTCAATAAATATTGGCCTAATGATTAAATGGCACAAAAGAGGAAGTGACAGTGGCGATGGAGAGAATTTAGCAAATAGTCCAAGTAACACCACGAGAAGTATTAGTGTGTCAGGTAGTTTAATGTCACTACAGCAGCCAACTTATGAAGGGGACGAGTTTATTCTGGCTCAGTTATGGAGTTCCAATACTGATCAGTGGGCTTCTTCTTTACAGGCCTTTCGTGGGGTGAAGGGCATGCACATCGGGGCACGTTCTCCTTTGTCTTTTGTTGCGGTCAAAAACATTATGACCAAAATCAGCTCAGGGAGGGAAGGGTTCATTACAGTTCATTATCAAGGGAAGTTGGGGCAGGAACTCGAGGAGGGATCAAAGGAAAACTGCTTACCGGCTTGCTCCTAGGTCCCCACTCAGTTAACTATCTTTCTTATGGAGCCTAGGCACACTGCCTAGGGAATGCACTGCAGACATTGGCTGGGCCTTCTACATGATGATCAATCAAGAAAATGACCATGAGTCAATCTGATCAAGGCAGCAGTTATCTGAAGGGGATCTCAAATGGAAGACTGATCAGCTGAAGCTAACTGGAAGAGGGCAGGGCTGTACTGCAGAACAAAACTCCTCACATCATGGACAGGAAGGGAAAGAAAGAGATGGGGGGGTCTCACAATGCACTGTGAGGGCACCCAATAACCTAAAGCTTCCCACAATCCATCACCTTTATGCCAGGGACTAAGAGTAACTCGTAAGCCTATGGAGAACATTGCAGATCCAAACTATGGCAGATACAGATGCTGGAGTAGTAAGAAAGTGGATAGAGGATGGTTCTCGGGTTCTCGGAGCTCTGGGGAAGAGGACAATAGGAGGGGCAGGCTTTGTGAACCTCAGAAGGTATGAGTTCCAGTGTGGGAATATTACTCCAATAGACAAGTCAAGGGTCTAAAAGTCCCTTATGTAAGCACATCTGGACCCCCTTGACCAACTGTTGATTCTAGCTGAATGGTTAGATCAGCTAGTGTACAATACAAAGTGTGGTCTGAGGGTCAGACCCTGGGACTTTCAGAGTCAATAGAGAACAGACACTAAAAATAACTGAAAAGGACAATCTGAGGGTGTACAGTGCTAAGGCAGGGTGGGGGTTGAAAGAATCTAAGAAAAGCCTTCAAGAAAAGTATAGTCTGCAGTCTCCATGGCAAGACATTAAAAACTAAGTGGTTAACAAACAAACAAACAAACAAACAAACAAACCCTAAGTGGTTACTAATCCCAATATTGAGCAGCTAAAGTAGGCACACGACTAATAGTGACCGGATTGGGCTGCACATTGAGTTCCAAGACAGCCTAGGCTGTGAGACTGTTCCAAATAAACAGGACTAAAAAGTGACCCTTGAACTTGGATGTAAGGATGTCACTGATAAAAGGAGGACCACTATCAGTAGATTCGCAGGGAGAAGAGACTGTATTTCAATCATGAGGTAAACGGGAAGAGTATCGGAAAGCGATCGTAGGTATCTCTAAGAGTAAGTGGTTGGTTAGTTTATGAATGGTGACCAAGTTTCTAAAAGGCCAGCTGAGGAGTCTCGCGGGCATCACAATCACCCAGATACACTTTCTCTGTCCTCGCAGCCATTTCGATAGCGGGGGCGATTCACATAGCGTTCAGGCAAAAAGAGGGAGCTACAACACCCCTCCCCCCCGGGTATGAGTCATCTTCGTGGCAGCTGAGAGGCTGGACGGAAGAGTTGAATTCAATGAGGTGCCCGGTTTCCCGTGAATATTGGAATTCAATGACTTGGATGGCTCCATGCTGGAGGGAGCTGGGGAGACTCATTCACATTTTCCTACCCGGCACTCGTCACCTCCATTCAGCAATTTCCTCTCAGCCTCTCTAACGGACTCCAAACGAACAAAGCTACTTCCCACCCGCACCTCAGGTTGACCTTCCACCCTCGCGCCCACCGCGAGCGCTCGCCGCGGCCACGTGACCCCCCGCCAGCCTCCAAGACTCGCCGGCCTCGCCCCCTCCTCTCGAGCCCTAGCCGGCTTTACTCCGCCCACCTCGCCCACGTGACAGCCTCTCTCCCACCTGACTGGCTCCTCCCTTTTCGGCCGAACCCGGCCGCTGTCGCAGCTGCCCTACTCCAAAATGGCAGCCGCGCACAGCACGCACCCGCGCGGCCGGACCTCCTTGACTCGCCGGCCTCCCCTCTCTCGCTCCCAGCCTCCCTCCTCGGGCCTTCACCTACCCGCCTCTGGATTGGCCGACGGGAGTCCCGCCCCTCCAGAGCCCCGCCTGCCATTGGTCACGGTAGGCTGCCCTTCAGAGAGGCGTGGCCCCGCCCCCCCCGCCCCGGGAGGTATTTTCCATTCCGGTGGGGGGTTGGGGGGCGGGGGGAGGGGAGAGGGTGACGAGGGGGAGGCGGCCGGGAAGGGGTGGGGGCTGGCGGGGGCATCCGGCCGAGCTGGGGTCCCCGGGCTCCGTCCGGAGGAAGCGAGGCTGTGCTGGCCGGCCGGGCAGGAGCGGAGGACGGGATCGGACTCGCCCTGTCGCTGACTGCGCTGCCCCGGCTCGTCCTGCCTGGCCGCAGGTGCCCTGGATGAGGCCGCCCCGCGTGCCCCTGCCGCCGAGTGTCCCCCGCGGTCGCCCAGCGCCCGCAAGCGGCAGCCTCTCCTTGCCCGGGTCCCCGCGCCCGGCGCAGTCCTCCTCGGGCGGGCGCCTCCGCACCTCGGCGAGGCGGCACGGCCCTTGGGCCGGGATGGAGCGACCGGGAAGAGGAAGACAAGCCGGGGCATTGAGCCCCTGCGCACGGGACCGCGCGTAGTGGGAGCTTGCGCGCAGTAGGCTCTCGGTACGTTTCGGAGGAATTGCTTTTCGTTTGGAGTCAGGGCACCTAAGGGGAAGAAGGGGTCATCCGGGGCTGGTTGGAGGGCATTCGTCATCGGGGTCTCGGGGACTGGGTGGGGGAGGTCGTCGGGTACCCAGTGCAAGGGAAGAGGGAACCAGCTAGTTCACCTGGAGCTCCAGAGCTCCGACCTGAGGGTCCTCAAGGTCGACGGTAAAAGGTTTACCGGGAGATGAAAGAAGGAGCCGGGGAGCGTGGATGCGGGAAAAGACTGGAGCATCTCCTGGGGGTTAACCTGGGGTGGTTAGTACAGGATGTGGAGGTGGTCGCAAGGAAGACCCCGCTTCAAGTCCTTGGACTCTTAATAAATGATTCTTTGGTGCTGGGTTTGAGCATCCGAGTAGCTGAAGCGGACTGACTTTGTGGAGAGGGAGTTGCATTGACAGAAGGATGCTAAGAAACAGCGTAAGTACCTCTTGGTTTGGTTCTCAATTTTGAAGGCTTGGGGAAATCAGTCACGAGGTTTTGACATTTTGGCGTTCCAAGCAAAAGGTGGCATGCTGTTGGACTTTGTCGGTGATCCTGTATTTTCAATTGTTTGTATGTACTTGATGGGTTTGGGGACTTAGCAGTTTTCCTGGACATTCTTAAAACTACACATATAAATGTTTGTAGCAGCTTCTCCGTCCACACTGGAGGCTTGCTTCTTTCAAAGTTAACATTAGGCTGGACGGTACTATTGTGATTTTTCTGACGTTTATCCTAGAAGACTAATAAGTCATGCTTGCTTCTCCCAGCTTTACAAGGCCGTGTAAAATTGAGCTACATGTTCTATAGAAGTTTTAAAATGGTTTTTCTTTCAGTATTGAAATAGGAAAGATGCTGGTATTAGAAAGAGTGCTCTAACAGCTGGGAATCTCGGTCGGATGCGTACTTTAATCTTAATATATTGTCTCGTATCCATGGTCCGATTTTGAGACTGGCTTAGAAACGGAAGCGAGACACAAACATGAGGCAATGGCTGTTGTCCAGAGTTCACCTTTGGAGCTGTCCTGCAGGCATATTACCGTTTTCATTTCCATTGAAAGGAGTAAGCATGATTGGTCTTTAGCCTTTTTTTACATCACATCTATATATTACTTGTTTCATACATTTGTTTAATTGTGGTTTACAATATGAAAACTCATTTGATTAGAGAGTACTTAAAATTTAGGGAAAAAAATTCTGGAGCAGATCTTGCCAGCTAATTCAAACATTTCTGCAAAAAGGTGCTAATGTTTTTAATTGACCTTCTAAGTACTTGAGTAATGAATAATTATATATTTTTCTCCTATTGTCCTTGAATTTTACTATTTGTCCTTAGGGAGAATGTACTGGCATACAAAACAGCAGCTTAAAATATTGAAACCTAACACCTTTTGACATTATAATGGCTTCTACATCATTCACCTCTCGAACCATCTGTGGCAAACCCTTAGTGGGGAAGAGGCTTTCTTTCCCTTTTCACCTTGTTTGGAGTGGGCCATTTCCTAGGAGTGTGGACCTCAAGTTTACTGGCTGGGAAGTAATGGTAATAACTTACACAAAATGAGAATGAGAGGCTTGGGGAAGAGATGCCGGTGAGTCATTTCTTTCAGAGCTGGAAGAGGAGAAGGTGGAGATGATGATTTTGTAGATTAGGAAACCAAGGCCCAGAGCATTTGAAGGGACTAAATTGCTAGTTGCTATCGCAGTCAGGATTGGTGGGCCTGACTCTGGAGTGTTCAGTTATTTTCCTACTTTATCACATCTGTATTGTTTATTTCTAATGCCTTCTAGTGCCAACTATAAATAATTTTTGGCTTATTTGTGATATTGTTCCTTTGTAACGATAGAGAACTTTGAAGGCTTTATACGTGATGCAAAACTGCACAAGCTTTTATTAAAAGTTAAAAACGTTGTGCTGCATTATCAGTGAAGATGCTAATTGTTTCCTTTTGAGACAACTCATCTAGACTAAAATATTAAATGAGCATCTTAGATTAAACTAATGTTCTATTTTTGTGCTAAAATTAGTTGAGACTTTTAGAATTCAAAAGGGTTTTTGTATTTTTAAGTGAATTGTGTGAAAATTATTTTCTAAGTGTGGTGTTTTTCTTATGTTAAAGTGGATTTTAGTTTCTTTAAAAGGAAGTAGAATTACATAATTGTGAAAACATAATTTATGCTATAGTTGTAACAGAGACAGGAGTTGTATTTCAGCCACTTAAGTGAAGATGCCCTGATTGGGTGTGGTACACTAGTAATCAATAATCATAGCATTTGGGAGGTAGGGGCAGGGAGCAGGGTAAGTGCTGGTGAAGGGCCAGCCAGGGCTGCAGGGTAAAATCCCATTTCAAAGAAAAGAAAAAGGAAGTACCTATCTTAGAGCATATTGGCATAGCACATAGAAAGGGCACAATAAATATTAGGCATTGTTTTCTGTGTTTTGTTAGGTTTAATTAGGATGTGTGCTCTTTCTTTTTCCCTTGCTATATTACATTCTTCCAGACTTTTTTTTTAATCCTAGATAAATATACAAACAATTATTTGCCTTAATGGGCATTTGGAGGAAATGGCATGCTTATGTTTTTGTTCTGTCTCGGCTTATCATGGACATTAACTGGATCTACATATCAAGTTAGAGTTGATGTGTACATTTCTCTGAATGGTGGGGGGACATTTAAAGAGTGCTCCCCCAAAGTGTGCTCTTTTGGCATGTTTCCAGGTGGTTCTTCTGAGTGGCCGTTCATGCAAAGAGTATCTCTGAGAAGCTGTCCTAGTGTGTGGGAGAAATGTATCTATCTGGAAAGAAAATCCTTTAGGGAAATAAACAGTTATTCAGCCTCCTGAAGGCTCTTTTATCTGCCCTAGCTGGATTCAGGAGAGAATGGGTGACATCCACCTTCTCTCATATTACCACAGTGTCACATACTCTGAGGATGCCACATGCCTTTTGAGGCTCTTATTGAGATACTTTTGCCTGTATGAGACAGTCTCTCTTCTGAAATGCATCTCCTCTATTCACCTTCCCATAACCTATTACCCTCACCCCTAGTTTCTCAAGCCCCTGTTTCTGTCATTCAAAATTGTAAGCCTGCCCCACCTCCAATCCCCAGTGCTGACTGAGAATCCATCCTGAGCCTCAAGCACACCAGGTCAGCACTTCACCAGTTACTTACTCAGGTCTGGCCTTTTTTTTTTTTTTTTTTTTTTTTTTTTTTTTTTTTGACTTCATCTTTTGTGTGGCACCCATGCATGCAAATTGTAAATTTGTGTGTCATTTCTCTTCCTCTTGCTCATCTGTTTATTACCTTTTTTTTTTTTTTTTTTTTAAATAGACCCTAGTACCAAACATTGGGTCTGGGAAGAAAATTCTCTTTCTCCGAGAAACCCTCATTCCAGTTTCATTATTCTAGAATGGAAAGGTATTTTGCTGCTTTGCAGGTGTTCTGAAGAAATTCTGAGTTCTAGAGCTTTCTAAGTGAGTTTAGATAAGGACATCAAGTTTATAAGGTCCATTGTTGATTGCAACTGTTTTGTGTTAATGGAATCATGATAAAACTCATCGAATTCTATTTTCTTCAAGTTAATTTCTCATCAACATTTTACTTATTTACTGCACTGTGTATATAAGCAAGTGCATGCCTGGGCTGACCTGTGCTTAGAGGACAGCTCGCAGGAGTCATTCTTCTGTGTAAGTCCTGGGAGTGGAGCTCAAGTCGGCAGTCACTCTTGACCCACCTCACTGGCCTTATCAGTTGAATTGGTTTTGTAGCTTTGCTCATTAAACTGCTAGGTTTTAGTGATAAATTTGTATAATTCCAACTTCAAGATGTAGAGTTCTTTTAATTTGCTGTATCTCAGGCCCAGCTAGTATTATGACCTTGTGGTTTAACATGTTCTGTTCAGATGGTGACAATTATTATCTATTGTTAGCAGGCTCAGAATCGCTAAAGTTACCCATCAAAAAATGTTAGGGTTATAGTTGTCTTTCACTTTTATAGAATTTTAATGTTTGAAAATTGACCAGCTCCCAATCTTTTGATTATTATAAACAAAATGATGTTATCATGGTTTATAGAACACTTGTTGGATTCATGACATATTTTTGGAATCTGTAGAAACAAAACAGGTTTTCTTTGGGTTTGTTATATCTTCACATATTCTAATTATGTGAATACATTATTTAGTTAAATATAATTTTAGAAGTCATCAAAAATACTATCATTAAGGTATAATAGACATTAGATCAGTTTTTTTTATTTTGGATTGAAGAGAGTATGTGTGCTAACAAATATTAACAATGGTCTGTCGTTAGAGTCCATAGGCTGAGTGGAACAGAATGCTGTCTTATCCTCGGTGTGGATGTTTGAGAATACGAGGACAGTATAAAACATAATAAACTCTTCATCTGCATTGGCCAGCTGGCTTAGTTTTCAGGAGGAAAGGGGCCTTTGAATTTGGATAGAGCAGAGGTGATCTTGGAAGGGTAATGAGTCTAGATTGTTTGCACATGGTAATACTGGGTAAATTTTACTTGGGTAGTTTAAGTGAAGATAAGCTGCCTGCCTTGATCTGTAGGTGAACAATTCAGATAAATGATTTCAGAGACCATAACCATCTCCACACGTTCATATATGCCTTTTAACACTGTGGAGAACCAAAATATGCCACCCTAAAATATACTTCTTTGGCATATTTAGAAAAACTGTCGACACTGGGATAGTTTTAAAGAGCTGTCTTTTTGTAGAAGAAATTTCATCTATAAAAGAAATCTACACTAGTAAACAGTGATGCAAAGGAGTCTTCTATGAGCCTCTCTTATCTCCTTAAATTAAGGGAGGATCTAGGAAAGATCCTATCAATGGAAGAGAGATTAGAGGACTACACCTCTCTCAGACAGATTGCCACAGGCTGTCACCCATTCAGCACCTTCCTTGGAGTCTATCTGCCTTGCAACACAACCTGTTATTAACTGCATTGCTCTGCTACTGCCTCCCTGGACTTGTTGCCACCACCTCCCCAAGCCTCTTTGTTACTGTACTTTAGGATACTATGTAAACATCAGTCACTTGGCCCTTCTCTGCTGTAGTGTCTTGTAAGTGTAGTTTGCCCTTCTAAGTCCCAGGTTCTTCATCCTCCTTAGATTCAACCTTGCACTGAAAATATTATGGGAGAAAGCATATTTGTAATGAATATGTATGGGCTCTTCCTGTCATTTTCTCCAACAATACAGTATAACAGCGATTCCCATTGCTTTTACTTTTATTAGTATTATAGAGCAGCCGATCCTGCAGCCAGTTAGCATGCACACAAAGTGGTGTGGTAGGTACATCTTTAAACCTGGCAGAAGAAAGAAGATAACAAGTTCAAGGTCATCCTCAGTTATGTGAAAGTCAAAGCCAGCCTAAGCTATGTGAAACCCTACCTTTAAAAAAGAAAAAAAAAAATAAGGAAATGGAAAGATGTATATAGATTATATACAAATATTGCACCATTTTGAATAAATGTACTTGAGCATCTGTGTATTCTGTATGGGGGAATCCTGGGAGCTGATCCCCTAGGAAACTGATCTAAAGGATATCTAAACATTAACTAGAGCATCTCATGTTTGCACACGGCTATAGTCTGACTCTTGTGCTTCACTTTGATCAGCACAAGGACGTTTCATTTTATGTGTTTAAGTGATTGAAAAGACTGTAGTGAAAGTTGCCAGATGTGTAGCTGGTGCCAGGTAGTTAGGCCAAGCCAGCAAGGAGGAGTTTGAGGAGCATCCGTGGTGAGTTTTCATGAACCATAGAGATGAATACATATGGAGGAAGATACTCCAGATTCTAGTTATAGGACCTGACTTGTGACCCAGGAACGGGATCCAAAAGTTATAGAGATGGCTTCCTTGAAGGCGTTTATTATGGTTGCTGTTGGACCAGGAAGTCCCGATATATTGAGAGTTGTTGGGCATGGTTCTGAAAACAAAAACAGTATTGTACATAATAGTAATTATCAAAAGGTCGCCATTTTTTAGCTGTTATTTTACAGCTGTTCTTTCATTTCAGTTGCTAACAATTCTGAAAGGTAGGTGGCATTATCCAATTTATACAGATGAATTAACTCAAGGACATTTAGTGACTTTCCCAAGACAGCTATTATGTGGTGGATTTGGGACCAGGGCTCTAGTCTTTTGATCATTAATCCTGCATATATCTCAGGATATTAAAAACATCTCTTAATAGTTTAATTTAGGGCTTATGAAGTACTTTTAACTCCTTGCATAAGGAGTATATGTAAGTACCTTGAGAGTAAGTCGTATTTAAATTATATATATTCTCTCTCTCTCTCTCTCTCTCTCGTGTGTGTGTGTGTGTGTGTGTGTGTGTGTGTGTGTGTGTGTGTGTAACTCTAGCTTCAAGCTGTCTGTAGCCTAGTGTGACCTTGAACTCAAGATCTTCCTGCCTCAGTCCCCTGACTTTTGGGGCTTTAGGAGCATGGAACGACAGGCCTATAATCCTAACATTCAGAGGATGAGGCAAGAGCACAGGTTTGACTCCAGCCTAAGAGCGGCACAGCCATAACAAAATTTTGAACAGACAGAAAAGTGGGCTGGAGAGATGGCCTGGTGGTTAGGCTTAGTGACTGCTCTTCCAGAGGACCCAGGATCGATTTCTAGTACAGGTCATAAACCATTTATAACCCCAATCCTAGGGAATCTGATGCTCTCTTCTGTCATTCTTCGGTACCATGGACATATATAGCACGCAAACAGACAAACATTCAGGCAAAACACACAAATAAAAATATACACATAAAATAAGAAAATTAAATTTAAAAATGTCTTTAAAAAAGGAAAAATGGTTTTCAAGAAAAACTAGGGATGTTTTACTGTGAAGATTTGCCCTTTAAAATTGGAAAGTTGGTTTTGGCCACCCCTAAAATATTAATTTGGTTGACTTTAATTTTGAAATGTTGTTTAGTAGGAAATGCACTGGGGTTGCATTGGGGCAGGCTGAAGTTATCCTGGACTAAAGAAGACTTGGGCAGGGCAGGTGGTGATGGACACAAGGGAATTACAGCATTGTTAGATGAATCACCGAGCTCAGAATGGTCTCAGAGCTAAGATAAAACACAAGAAAGTACCAAGACAGCTGTCACTATACATGGTTTTTAATATAATTTGTTCATTTTAATCTAATGTGCATTGGTGTTTTGCCTGCATGTATGTCTGTGTGAGGGTGTCAGATCTTTAAGTTATAGACAGTTATCACCTGCCATGTGGTTGCTGTGAATTGAGCCTGAATCCTTCAGAAGAGCAGTCAGTGCTTTTAACCTAACCTGAGCCATCTCTCCAGTCCTCTTCATGGCTATTTATATATACATATCTATACTGTTACATGTCGAAGTGATTTTATAGTAACCAAGTTAGTGTATATGAAAATATTTTGTAAATTTTAAGTGTTGTGCAACCCTGTCTCGAAAAACCAAAACCAAAAAAAAAAAAAAAGAATGGTGTTGAAATAAGAGCGGCGGGGCTGCGTCCCCAACACCCCAGCCGCTTGGCTAGCTCATGCCCGAAATAACAACACACAAACTGTATTCATTTAAGAACTGCTTGGCCCATGAACTCTAGCCCTTACAGGCTAATTCTCGCACCTGGACTAGCCCATTTCTAGTAATGTGTGTAAGCACCCCAAGGTGCGCTTACCGGGAAGATTCTAGCCTAAGTCTGTCGTGGGTTGCAGCTGCCTGGGAGAGCAGAGCATGGCGGCTGTCCGGTCCCTCTGGAAGCAGCGCAGAGTCTGACTTCACTTCCTCTTCCACCCAGAATTCTATTCTGTTTCCTCCTCCCATCTATCTTTTAACCTATGAGGGCCAAGGAGTTCCTTTATTGCTTAACCAATGAAATCAACAGATTGATATATGACACTCCCACATCAGAATGGTGCATAAAGAGGCAGTGATGCTCTTGTGAAGGGAAGACAGGCAGGAGAAACAGTAGAAAACACACTAGGGAAGGGGAGCAAAAGTTCAGGCGGTGGTGGCACACACCTTTAATCCAGCACTTGGGAGGCAGAGGCAGGTGGATCTCTGAGTTTAAGACCAGCCTGATCTACAGAGCAAGTTCTAGGATAGTCAAGGCCACATAGAGAAACCCTGTCTTGAAAAACAAAGCAAAACAAAAAAGCCGGGGCTGGAGAGATGACTGAATGGTTAAGAGCACTGGCTCCTCTTCCAGAGGTCCTGAGTTCAATTCCCAGCAACCACATGGTGGCTCAGAGTCATCTGTAATGAGACCTGGTGCCCTCTTCTGGCCTGCAGGACAGAACACTATAAACAAAATAAGTAAATAAATCTTTAAAAAATTATAAAAAAGCCCCCCCCCCAGTCCAGGAGACAAATATGAACAAGTTTGAATTAAGTGTGCATTGAAAGCCATAAATCTGTAAGTTAGCAATGAAACAGTTTGTCGTTACTGTAAGAAAGAAAGCATATAGTTGAAGCATATTTTTTTCCACTTTTCTTTTTAGTTTATGCAGATGTTAATATGGCTGTGAAAATAGCTAATTGAGAGTTAGCTGTATTGTCTGATTGTTTCTTCACTCATTTCTGCACAGTGTTAGCTAGCTAGTGGCTTTAAATACTATAAGGGAGCTCATAAGAATAAAATAAGCTGGGCTGGGTTACTGTTTATTCTATATTATTAAAAATGAAAGGGCATAGTATGCTTAAAGGAGGGTGAAGTTTGAGTTTTCTGAATGGGTATAAAAAAAATGAAGAAGTTAGATCCAAGGTGAAGTGGGAACAGATGACGAGTCTTCGGTGTCGTATTAGAGTGGTTTGAATTTTTATTTGGCTGTATACATAGAGAAGTAGTACTGTCCAACATTTTAGAAAAGTCATAGAGATAATAAAAAGAATAGTCTGGAGGGAAGAAGATTGGAGACCTTACTCGGCACTTATTTTCTATGGCAAGACGAGTGAGTAAATGAGACATGCCTGTCTGGCTCCTCACCGGGAGATCGTGATCACGGATGCCATTTAAATAAGGAGTCTATACGAAGGAATCTGAATCAAGGAGTTTGTGGTAGAATGGAAATGCAAGAAACTCAGTCCCTGGGCTTGGGTTGGTTCTGAAGGTGGTAGAAGTTGAGGATAGTCTAGTTCAGAGTAGAGTTCCATACATACACTCGAGAGAGGGCAATGCTGAGCTTGAGTATACACAGTTAAATAAGGACACAGTTAAGACATCAGTTGACATCAGGTCTAGATTAAAGCCTGATCATGGTATATATACAATGGGGAGGCATGTAGTTTATTGTTGAAAATCATGAACTATGGCAAATAACCATAGTTTCTAAATGATAATGCATTCAGAATAAAAAGTCATGGAAACAAAAATATAAACATTTAAAAATATTTACCTGTTACCATCACTCAAATGTCTTATTCTCTATAGTCCTGGCTGTCCTGGAACTCATTATGCAAACCAGCCTGACCTCAAAATCACAGAGATCCTCCCGTCTCTGCTTCCCAAGTGCTGGGAATTAAAATGCCACTGGCCATAAATCTGCTCCTGTTCAGGGTCTTTGTTGCCTTGGGCTGTTGGTCCTCCCAGCAGACGTGGAGGAAGCATGAAGGCTTTTTCAGCTCTAGAACAGTATCGCTGAGCCAGTGCATTTCCCTCTTCCTCTGGAGCTCACCCTGCAGCCTGGTAATGCTTAAGGCCCTGAGAGGAGGACCTTGGAGAGTGCTGGGAGTTTGCAGCGCCCCCCCCCCCCCCCCCCCCCCCCTGAAGGGTTCTCCAGGGTACGGAGTTGATGAGTCAGGAAGATGGAGATGCCAGGCTTCAGTGAAATGAGTACATCTGTCAGAAGCAAGGGCTTCAGGCGCTGAGAGGAAGTGCACAGTCTGGTGGTGATTGAGTTTAATGGAGAAGAGGAACTTAGGTTTGGCCTTAAAGGAAGTAGACTAGACTGTGCAGTGACAGGAATGACATTGATGAGGGGGGACACAGTGCCAAGATAAAGCACTAAGGAGAAAAGTCAGGAATTAGAGGAGACTGACGATGAAGGATGGCTTTCTGTCATTGTAACACAGGACCTAAATTATTTTGTTATAAAGACGAAAGGTTTCTTTGGCTCATGGTTTTGGAAAGTCTAGTCTGTGATTGATGACCCCATTGTGTCGAGCTTGTAGAGATATCACACATCATGTGGAAGTAAGTGGCAGAGTAAAACTGCCCATCTTTTGACCAGAAAGCAAAAGAGATCAGATCTCACAATTCCCCTTGAGGGCAAGCCCTTGGTGACCTCTAAGGCCCTTCTTCAGACCTGCCTCTGAAGTTTCTGCTACCTGGAGATTAGGTCCTTAACACCTAGGCCTTTAGGGAACTTTTTTTTTTTTTAACACCTGACCACAGCCTTCCACTCCCTGCCCCCTTCCTTCACCCCCTCCCTTCAATCCACTCTTCCTTCATAATCGCCCAGAAGTTCCCAGAAAGGAGCAAGCCTCCCGTGGGCTTCAGCAAAACATGGCATATCAAGCTGCCGTAAAGCCAAACGCACCCCTCTCCCCCGCCGCTAATATTCAGATTGGACGAGACAATCCAGCATGAGGATTAGGTTCCCAAGAGCCCGTCAAAGCACCGGGGATAGACAGTCTCTGCTCCTCTTTATCAGGAGGACTCTCAAGTTCCATGAGCAAGGCTAGTAGTTTCTGTGGGTTTTTCTGCCATGTTCCTGACTGGGGAACATTCTTTTTGGTTTTTCAAGATGGCATTTCTCTGTGTAACAGCTCTAGCTGTCCTGGAACTAGCTCTGTAGACCAAGCTAGTCTCAAACTCACCTGCCTCTGCCTCAGCCTCTGCGGGGATAAAACCACCTGGCCCTGGGGGGGCATTCTTAATCCAAACTAAAGCAGTTTGAATTGGGGTTAGTGAGAAATTAGAATAGGTCAATGACTGAAAACTAAAAATTGGAGTTGGGGCTCCCAGGAGCAATTTAGTAGAAAACTGAACGTGAACAGAGAAGATAATGTAGCAAAAAGCAGTTTAGCACTAAAATAGCGGTTAGATTTATTCTGTTTGTGATGCCTGTCTGTAGTCTAGACAGCACCGATTGTCTGTGTACAATCTAAATCCCATGTGTTCTCTTCATCCTGTTATTATGCATCACTGTAACACTGGTTCTTAAAAGCTCCTGCACTTGAGAGTATTATGGGTTTTGAAATGCTGGTTTGGTAAGTTAGAGGAGGGCCAGTGATCTTGATACACACAATCTTCAGAGTTTGTAAAGAACCGTTCTAAAGGGTGGGCACGCACGAAGAAGACAAAATCACAGATTTTGGTCATGGTCATTGTTTTCCTGTTAAAATTAAAAAAAAAGCATGAGAAGAACCAGAAGACCAATATACATGCAGTAAAATACAAACATGCTTGGTATACTTTTTTGTTTTTTAACCTGTCTCATGTATCAGGCGGGCTTTGATCCCTTATCTCCACCTTCCACCCTGGCATTACAGGCCTGAGCCACCATAGTCCACCTTCAGCTCTGTACTTTTGACTATTTATAGATCATGTAATTCACAGTTCCCATCAGCCCAAAGGATCTCTGTGCTCCTTCAGATTTTTTCTCTTTTTTCCCTTCCTTCAGTCAATGTTTTAATTTCCCCCCCCCACACACTATAAAATGATTTTGAAGGCTGTGTAGAGTAGCTCGGCATAATCTTGCTAAACAAGGGTGAGGACCTGAATTTGGGTCGCTAACCTTTATGTAAAAGCCAAGTGTGTCTGTACGTGCCTGTAACCCCACAGGTGGGTCCCAGGTGCTTGATGACCAGCCAATCGTGATAAAAGAGCAAGCTTCAGGTCTGGGAAGCAATAGAGGATGGTACCTGATCAATATCTGCCTTCACACATGTCACCGTGCACAGGTGCTCACACCAAATATACACAGAAAAAAGATTGTTTGTCTGCTGTAGAATTTGTGTTAAAGAAGTATAGTAGAGTGCACTCGGGTGATTTTGAGGTTCTCCTGTGTTGCACATGATGACAGTGCACTCGTGTGATTTTTTGAGGTTCTCCTGTGTTACATTGTGATGATAGAGTGCACTCGTGTGATTTTTTTGAGGTTCTGTGTTACACATGATGATAGCATGCACTCTTGTGCGATGTTTTGAGGTTCTGTGTTACACGTGATGGTAGCGTGCACTTTTGGGTGATGTTTTGAGGTTCTCCTGTGTTACACATGATGGTAGTTCTTTGTTTTTCTTCCAGCTGCAAGCTAGAATGATACTGTGTGATTTGTTGTGGAAGGGCTGTTCCCAGCTGTTGACGGTGGTGAATAATAATCTGCAGTGAGCATTGTAGACTGTATCTTCTTACAGGCAGAGTTCCTGTTTCTCCTCAGGGAATCCTAGAAGCGGAACTGTGAGATAGACGGCTTCTGAGGTGGCTTTACCATTTTACAGTCTGTGGTGGTTAACCTATCAGCCTGATTGGATCAAGAAAGCCCCCAAAGATGAGGAGGTTCATCTACCAGGAGAACTGTTTACGGTTGGTCACCCTGAATGTGGGCATCACTATCCTCTAGCTTCTGAATGTTAAAAGAGAAGAATGGGGGTCTCTGTCAGGTGCCTTCTGATGACATTAACTGTATATACTGCTTTGCCATGTCCTCCTGGCCATGGTGGGATGAAACCATAATCTAAAATAATTGTATGTTATGTAATATTATTTTAAGATGTGTTACATTTGTTTATGCTATGGAACATTTGTTTAATAATGTGAAGGTGTGTTGCATTCTTTTATGTTGTATTTGGTTTACTCTGTGACACTTATGTTACTTTGTCTGTATAAAACACCTGATTGTTTCAATAAAGAACTGACTGGCCAAAAGCAAGACAGGAGACAGGATCAAAGATCGGATCGGTGGGACTGGCAGGCAGAGAGAAGAGAATAAGTAGGAGAAATCTGAGGAGGGAGGGGAGGGTGGGAGGGAGAGAGAGAGAGAGATTGATTGAGTTGAAGGAGCAGCTAGAAGGGTCCATTCAGCCATGGAGTAAGAGTGAGAGTAAGATACAGAAGTAAGAAAAGGAAAAAGCCCCAGAGGCAAAGGATAATTTAAGTTAAGCAAAGCTGACTAGAAAGAAGCCAAGCTAAGGCTGGGCATTCATAAGAAAGAGTAAGACACCATGTGTGATTTATTTGGGAGCTGTGTGGCACCCCCCCCCAAAAGCCAAAAGAATAAAACAGCCAACGACAAGTGGATCTCCCTAAGGCAGTGGTTCTCATCCTTCATAACACTTCGAACCTTTAATACAGTTCCTCGTGTTGTAGTGACCCCCAACCATAAAATTATTTTGTTGCTACTTCATAACTAATTTTTTTTCACCATTATGAATCATAATGTAAATATCTGTGTTTTCAGATAGTCTTATGAGGTGATGATGCACAGGTTAAGAACTACTGCCTTAAGGTGTTTTCCCTGGGTTAGTTGTTACAAGGACACAAAACTGACTGACATACCCTCTCATTAGCAGGCAGTCTGAGAATTGTTTACATCGTCCGTCCCCACTGTGGTCTAGTGGGGGTAGCTCTTGTGGTTTGAACTTTACCTTTGTGGCAATTATTGATAATTGAGTACTCTGTCATGCACATATTTTCCTTTGTTCAAAACAGCTAGTTGTCTATTTACTACATTTTAGCTTTTTCTGTGGCCCAGTCTGTGGCTTGCCTGTTCATGATGGTGTCTTTCATTTTATTAGTATTTTCTTTCATGTTAGAGTTCTGGGTCCTCTGTAGCAACGGNTCTAGACTAAGGCTGAATTTTAACAGATGTGCTGTATCGCCTTATTAATTGTATATATGCATGTGTGTGTGTTTATTTAATTCTTCTGTATATTTTCTGTGGAAGTATTTTTAAGAAATCTGTAATATTTTTACTTTCTAATCCCTGTTTCTGCAGTCTTTTCAGAGTCTCCTCTTGTGATCTGCCCTGCATACTTTCTCCCGGGTACCACAAACCTCTGCTTGAGCTTTGGCATCTCAGGTCAGGCACCCTGGCCTTCTGGTTCCCTCTTGTATTGAGATTCCAGGCAATCATCTGCTGCAGTCCTAGGCCCACAGGCCATAAGCTGTGGCTGCTTAGCCCCACCTGAGTCCTTGGCCTCCTTTCAGGGATTGTGTTTCGTGTCATCTGTTTTTTAGCCTCCAAAGTGTCCTTTTGTTCCGTCACCACCAGGAAGACTCTTCCAGAACTCATAATTCCAGATCTCTTGCTTTCACTTTTGACATGGGAAGAATGTCCCTGAGTGTTGCTAACCCAAGAAAAGACCAAACTTGCAAGTATGGATTCGGCTGAATGGGAGACTTTTTTTTTTTTTTTTGACATTGTAAAGTCAGAAAAGCCTAAATTGCGCCATCATAATTCGTGGTCCTATATAGGGCCTAAACTTACATTTGTCATGAAGGAGGTCTGGCCAGTCCCATTTACTCCAGTCCCTGGGAATGGAAGTGTAGTTCTCTAATTTTTATTTATTTATTTATTTATTTATTTTTTTGTTAATTAGCAAAGCCCAGGCTGACCTTGGACTTGCACCTGCTCTGAGACTCCCTCATTTTCCTTTCGGTTTCTCTGTTTTGTTTTCTGTTGCTGGAGATTTTGCCTAGGGCCCTGCACTCTGGCACGCCCTTTCAGCAGTTCACCAAGTCTGTCCCCAGCGCCTCAGGCACATGGCCTGGAGATGCTTCAGAAAGTAATTTATATATATTTGCCATGCATAGACCATCTTAGAAAGGAGAATGTTTAATATTGAGAGATGATAGAATGTAGTTGATGAGAAGCCGGCTGCACATCTTTAATCCCAGCACTCGGGAGGCAGAGGCAGGCAGATCTACAAGAGCTAGCTCCAGGACAGGCTCCAAAGCTACAGAGAAACCCTGTCTCAAAAAAACCGAAACCAGACACAGATGAAACAAATGAATGTAGCTGATGACGTAGACTCTAGGGTGGCACCTTCATCCACTGGACCAGAAATGACTTCAGTGTGAGTGCTCTAGAATGGATTGTTTTTAGCACCTGCAGATCCAGAAGCTCATTGTGTATGGGGAGGAGATTTTGTTTTTTATTATTATTATCATTTATTTATTTATTAAAGATTTCCGTCTCTTCCCTGCCACCGCCTCCCATATCCCTCCCCCTCCCCCAATCAACTCCCCCTCTCTCATCAGCCCGAAGAGCAGACTGGGTTCCCTGCCCTGTGGGAAGTCCAAGGACCTTGGGGAGGAGATTTTGGCTTAAGCAAACTTAGAGAAGACTAATATAGGAGACAGCTTATTTTTCAATTTTTTATTAAGATTGCACAGTGTCAAAGCACAATGGTCTAGTAGCTGCACCTTTTGTATTAGCTTTGTCTGCCAGCTCTCACTTGTTCTTGTTGTCTTCAAGGTTGGAGACAGTGGTTCAGTTTCCTTTATTTATTGGTAGACTTTGTGAAGAGCTATGCAGTTGTAGGCAAGTTGTTTAGTATTGCCCCTCAATTTTCTCATCAGAAGCAGCTGCTGTGTAGATTTTTATTTGGTTTTATGGTTCTGGGATTGAGTTTGTCTCCTTAGCGCCAAGGTGTAAAATACAGTATCACCAGCTCTTCCCAGCCCTTGTTTTACTTACTTTGAGACTGGCTCTTACTTAAACTGCTTAGGCTGTTCTTGAACTCATTTTGTTGTCCAGGCAGGCCTTGAACTTTTAATCGTCTTACCTCAGCTTCCCTAGTTGCTTGGATTACCAGCCTGTGTCAATTAGCCCCCATCTCAGAAGATAGTCGTGAGAACGAAATCGGGTAGTTAAAGTCATGAATGTAGTGCTTTGTATCTAGCTGCTGTTTAGTAATTGTTAAGATTATTTGTTTGCTGAAGGATGTGTCAGGTGTCCAGGGGAAGTAGGAGGTAGGGAGTTGGAATGTGTATATGATCAAGACATTGTTTACATACGTGAAATTGTGCATTTTTGAAAGAAGATTTTTTTTCTTCTACTTAGAAGGTTCAGCCTGAAACCTAAATCTGTTCTAGCTTTGTCTTTTATTACAGATATTGCTGACAAACTGTCTGTTACAGAATGCTAATACTGCTTGATTTTTGTGAATATTCTCTAGTGGTGCTGCTTTGCACAGATTGTTTTACTCTCAGAAAAGCTCTATTAGTATTTGTCAAGAATGTTTGTTTTAAAGAATTGGTGATGTTTGTTACCTCCAAACGTAAGCCTTCTCCTTAGGATACCTTTTCAAAAGAAAATATTTAAAGTACAATGAAGCTAAGGACCATGGAGATAAAATCATCGTGTACATTAAGAACTTCTTTGCTGGGCGTTTTTACTGGGTCTTCCAGTTACACTTTCTGAAGTATAAAGGGCGATAACATTGAAATTGTGATGATAGTTACCCAGGGCCCCATCCAAAAGGTGAATACAGGGTGAAATGGGGAACCCAGCAGGGCATTTCACAAGACAGGTTCTAAGAGCTTGATGGATTATGTCATGAAGATACAGGACGCAGTCCATACTTCCCTGGTCATTGGGAATTGTGTTTACCAGGAGTAGACACTGAGAAGGAGAAGGCAGCCACAGCTTAATGGTTTTGTCTTAGGAAATTTCTCTGGCGTTAAAGAGAATAATTTTTTTTCCAGCAGGTAAGAAAATGAAATTAACTTTATTCCTTTGCTTTCAGGTAGAAAATTACTGACAGTAATTATTGAAAATTTGATCATCAGTGGTTTGCCTCATGCCCAGAAGATTCTGTTTCAGGACCTCTTTCTAGTAGGCACATAGCGCAAAGAGCAGTGGTTTCTCTCACTAACGAGTCTGTCCAGACAGAGGAGTCCTCTGAGGCTTTAGCAACCCATAGCTGTAATCGGGAGCCTGAGCTAAGACCAGAGCCCAAGTGCTTGCCTCTGATGCCCTTTTCGTGTTTTCCCTTTAGAACTTGCTGTAAAGTCCAATGCCTCACCAGGTGTTTAAGTTATGACTGTCCTTCCACTTTGGATTTTTTTTCCTGTGGAGAAGAATTTGATATCTCTGAAATGCTCTGAAAAGACAGTAATGAATTGTAATAGTGTAAATTCTTTTTGAAAAATCAACAGAGACACCAGAACATGATGTGGATATGAAAATGAATTCAATGGTGAAGGGCAGGTGGGGAATAAGAAGTTAGGTTTCCTGTGAAATGAGCATCGTGGGTGGCGGTAGGGACTCTTGGGCTCCAGGTGCTTCGTCTGTTGGGTGTTCTTAGAGGAATGAACTGTGCTGCACGAGGCTGGGAAAACCCGCCACTCAGATGGTAGAGAAGTCTAGGGAAGTAGACCTCTAAAGATTCCACAAGCTAGCCGGGCGGTGCTGGTGCACGTTTTTAATCCCTGCTCTCAGGAGGCAGACGGATCTCTTGTGAGTTTGAAGCCAGCCTGGTTTACAAAGCTAGTTCCAGGACAGGCTCCAAAGCTACACAAAGAAACCCTGTCTCAATAAAAACGAGAGAGAGAGAGAGAGAGAGAGAGAGAGAGAGAGAGAGAGAGAGAGAGAGAGAGAGAGAGAGAGAGAGGAAAAATTAAAGATTCCATAAGGTTACTGGCTGAAAACGGGGAGAGAAAGGTCTGTTTGAGAGACAGACATTGGAGGGAAGGGCTGTTGAATAAGGCCATGGTATTGAGTGGAGGAAAAGGACATTTTTACAAACTGTGGGATTGTTAATTTAGACACTGTGAACTTGATGTACAATGAGGAACACCATATTGGGACAGACTTGACGTTACTGGTGGACTGAAGAGTGACTGTGAGTGTGACCTAGAGGTGCCTTTCCCACACACACCTAGCTTACTCAAGGAGGTAAGACTTGGCCTTCAAACCCTCACACTGTAAATACCAGAGCAGATGGTTTGTGGGGGGGCAGGGAGACAATGGTAAATGTCTTAAATTTTTAATTTGGGAGTCTGGGTAGATTGCTCACTCAGGTAAATTGAGCAAGTCATTTGTGTACAGGTGTGGGGCTTGAGTCTGAATCCCTAGCACCTTATTAAGGAAAAGGAAAACCGGGATGTAGGAATTTGTACCTGTGACCCAGGTACCGGGGAGGCAGAGACAGGATTTGCAAGGCTTGCTGGTAGCCATTCTAAGTCATTGAGCTCCAGGTTCAATGTGAGATCTTTAAAAAGGTAAGGCAGAGAGTAACTGAGGAAGACCAGTGTCTGGTCTCCATGTGCACACACATACACAAACAGGCACACAAATGGGGGTGTCCCTTGTTAATTTAAGGAACTAGGTGAATTTTATTAAATGAAGTTCATCATTCCCAGAAAACTGAGTTTTTCTTTCCTACATCTAAATAAAGGAGTGGAATTCTGATTTCTTCACATAACTAGTGATATGTAGAATGGGGACAAAATTTGTGTTGTTCAGAACAGAATATCATCTTAGAGTATACAAGATGTAGATAAAATGTCCAGGAGAATGAGAGCCTTCTGCTTGTTTTATTTGGGGCAGGGTCTTGGACTTGTCATTTAGCCCCTGGGTTGTCCTTGCTGTCCATAGTCTCTGGCGTCTCATCCATATACAAGGGAATACAATTCATTGCTGGCCTCTTTAGAAGCTTATATCCTATTTGCCAATTCACTGTAACTCAACACTAAACCCTGGGGCTATTTAAGACTTAAGCTAACATCGCAGGGACTGGAATCTTCATTACTTTTTCCATTAATTGTCCTTTACCTCTCACCCCTTGTTAATCTCTTTAATTTCTCTGTTCCCACCTTTTCTTTGAAAAGTTTTTATACTTCTTTTATTTATTCTGTATTTTACATGTAATTGTGGATTTATAAGGTTGATATTTCCCAAGATCTACTTGTTTTAAATAATACTTTTTCAACTTAAAAATTAATAAACATTGAATCAAATGTTCAGATATTTTTGAAAGAAAAAATGAAATTATAGTAATCAGTAAATGTGCAGAGATCTTCACAGTGGTGTTCCTTGTCTATAAGTTTAAAGATATTTTAAATTTATTTTTATTTCATGTACATAACTGTTTTGCCTACATGTTTGTATGTATAGCACGTGTATTCCTGGTGCCTGGAGGTCAGAAGGCATCGGATCCCCTAGAACTAGGGTTACAAATACTTGTGAGTTGCCAAATGGGTGCTGGGAAACGAATCTGGGTCCTGCACAAACAGCAAGAGCTCTTAACTGCTGAGCCATCCCTTCAGCTCTATCAGTAAGTTTTGTTAAATAGATTTGTGGGCCAGGGAGGTAGTTCGTGCAATACAAGTGCTGTTGCCAAGCCTCGGGACTAGGTTGATTCATCAGTCCATGTTCTGGAGGAAAAAGAACCAACTACCAAAGTTGTTCTAACACCACCACATACGTGTTCCTTGGCCTGCACACACACACATCATACTTGTGCTCACATGCACAATAAGGACTTTAAATGTTTGTGTACAGGTGCTTTTGGTACTAAAACCAGCTTAGATGCACAATTCTTAATTTTCTTTTACTATCATGAACATTTCCAGGATAATTGATGATCCTGAAGCAGGCATTCCAGTCCAAGAAAGCACCTCGCAACAGAACCTATTACACACCATTGAAGCACTCAGCTGCTACGCTGTGGCGAATGGCTTTTGTGTATAAATCTTAAATCCTTATCTGATTAGTTTCTTAGATAAATGTATGTTTGTGAATCAGCAATAAAAAGTTCTGCATAGTTTTGAAGTTCTAATATATGATACAAAATGTTATGTGGATTTAAATTCTCATTATAACTTAATAGTTCTATTTAATTGTCATCTTTAATAAATTCATATCTAATGACCTTATTTCATATTTATCAAGTATACATCTGATTTGTGATTTTTTTTTCTACACAGATTTTTCTGGGGTTTTCCTCTTAATGAGTTAAGTATTTTAACTGTGTCATATGTTGAAATGTTTGTACTACTTTACTACCTTCTAGTTCTAGTTCTGCTCAGGGCATGTGTGGTTGTGCAGAAGTCTTAAGTCTACATCAGTGGTTTGTGTGAGATGTCCCCAGTGTCACCTGGTCCCTGATGGACAGCACTGCTTAGGAGGTGAAAGAGAAGGGGCCTTGCTGGAGGGAACGAGTCACTCGAGGCGGGCTTCCAGGATTACCTGCCCCGGTGGGCTGTTTCCCCTCAGTGTCAGCCCAAACTAACTTAACTCTGTTAAGAGTGACCTTGGTCATGCTGTTTATCGAGGCGGTAGGATAAAAATGGTCCTGAACCTCTGGAGTGCTGGAATTACAGGCGTCAGACAACAGTCCCCAGCTTTGCTAGGTTTTCTGGTCCTCATTTTCTTTTGATTTCTTTCTAATGCATTTTGGCTCAGTAGGTTTCCCCATCACTTTGAGATGCCTTCCATCTCTGATGTTTACAAGTATAAGTTTAACATTTTTAATTTTTTTAAACAAAATCTTGCCTTGTAGCAGTTGATGTGATTGATGCCTTGGCCTCTTGAGTGCTGGAAGTGCAGGGGTGTACTGCCGTGCTCAGCTTGTTACCACTTTTTTTAAGTGGCAGATTTACCTGTTATTCTAATCCTTTTAGTTCTCACCATTCCTAACAACAGTTCCTGCTTGGGTTTTGAGAAAACCTATCCCTTTCTACTTCAGGAAGGATGGTGAGTGGTTGACAAACCAGTATTTGGATATTTACTGTAATTGGTCAAAAGTTCTAAATATTTTAGAAGTTTCAGGCGATAAGAGAAAGGAAGAGAAATTTAGACTGAGGACTTCCATTTAGACTTCTGCTGGTAGTAGAAAACTTTGAAAAGGAGGAGCTTGGTAAGTTCTGATCTTCATAGTAACTGTCTGCCTGAGTGTGTGTGCTTACTACAAGCCTCCCTCGTTCTAGTTTCTTCTTCCATTCTGCCCTCTCATAAAAATATCTCACATTTGCTTAGCTAGTCTTTTAACTAACTCTGTCAAGGTAATAGGAATTTTAAAAACTGATGAATGTCTTTGTGGTTGCTAACATATGGTTGGGGAATAACACTTAGGGACAAATGTTTGGGGTAAAGCAGATAGAAGCAGCTACTGTGTTTGGGTTATCTGGTAAATCCATAATACAGGGCATTTCTCCATTTTTGTTAACATCACACACTCTAGTAAACAACAAGGTCAACTTTCCAAGTGTATAACTGCTCTACCCCAAACATTTGTTTTGTTGGGCTGGAATAATAGGTAATTTTTATTTTCTTCATTATTCCTTTACATATTTTCAAAATACATTAGAATTCTGGCACATGTCACAAAGAATCTTTCTGAACTTAGGTCCAGAAACTACAGCCTAAGGCTAAAGAGGGAAACACTTGAACAAACGACAGAGATTTGTCAGAAATGGTTAGGAAGAACTGTAAGCATAAACATTTAACCTTAAAGAGCTCAAAGAAATGGCTGGTCTTTAGAAAAACCTTTGTCGTCAAATGTGATTGAAAACTGGCCCAGCACATGGAGGCACAGACTTGTGGGCCTCTGTGATTTGAGGCCAGCCTCATCTACATAACAAGGTCTACATAGTCTTGACAAGCAGTGATTTTCGGTTACTTCTCCGGCATTGGATGGGTCAAGTTTTATTTTGATTCTGTTAACAGACTAACGGTTTTAGATTGTCCTGTTTCAGAATAAAATTGTTGTATTAATGGATAAAGTAAAGTAAGATATTTGACTTGGGATTTATATCTGTAATTTTAGCTAGTATATTTCTCTACACTTACTAAGAAAATTATATTAAGGCTTTTAGCCTTTCCAATACCTTTCTCAGTCAGCTCCTTGAAGAACAGACTAAGTTGAAGGTATTTACATTTACTTTTTTCTTATGTGGGAGAGAAGCTAGATCACCTGTAAATAAGTAAGAAAAGAAAAAACCTGAGTGGTTTCTTCCTTTGATTGATTGCAAGCTGTCAAATGACTTGAAGCTCATTATTTCTCTTTAGAATTAAATTTGGGCCAGAAGAGTGTTGTCCTTAACTATGTGGATGAGTGGTAAATATATCCTAAGTAGTTTTATGGAAAAGGAAAAGGGAATGTGTCCTCAGAAGCTCTTGAGTTTTTAGGTGATTCTCTTGACACTTTGGGTCACTGGCGTTATGAAGGAAGGAAACAGTTGGAGCACACTCATTCCACAGTGTTTCTTTGTGAGTTAGCAGGAAGGGCTCAGTGAGCTCGCTGTGAAACAGTTTCCCAGGTTAGGCACTTTTCTGGGCTTAAGATACTCCCTGAATTCTTCTACGGAAAGTTACTTGCTTTGTCCATATGCTTTCCTGCTTAGCTGCCCTTTGGTGTGAAGTGAGATGTGAGGTGGCCTTGGTGTCTTGTGCCCTGGGGTGAATGACCTTATAGCGGGCAGGACTGATGGTACTACTAATCACACCTAGATCTAGTGCTCAGTGAAACCACTTGCTTCCTCCCTGCAGATGGAAACAAAGGCAAGAGTACCTCACCAGTAATCTCCTGGATATGCAGCAGCCTTGCCTTTTGCTTCTATTATTAACACAGCCATCTCCTCTTGCGTTGGTTGTGCATCAGACGCTGCCACGTTAGAACCCCAAGCTGTGTTTGCCTTATATCATGTTATCCTCATAAGAGAGGTGGTAATTGTTCCTATTTTTAGATGGCAAAGTTGAGACATCTCACACAGCTAATGAATGCTTGACTGTGACACTGGGTCCAGCTAAATCTAAAACACGTGTTATTTGCGTTAGAGCCTAGAATCTGCCAGGGAGACTGGTATGTTTGTTAGTACATCACACAAGAGACTTCTCCATAGAGAATGAAGTTAGGATTTTATGGTTTTCTAAATGTACAGTATCGTAGAATACAGTTTAAACTGTAGCAGCATTTTATAGACTAAAAAGGAATTTTAAAACTCAAAGGAGTAGGGATTATGCTGCTGGACCTTGTCCAGGACTCTACAAATTAGCCGTCCCTAGTTATGTTGTAGATGAGCTGTAGCTCCAGCTGCTAGGGAACACTGAAGTCTCAGCACCCTTCCCTAGGAAGTAATGTAGGCACTTGAATGATTGATAGAAATCTCAGTCTGGCAGATATTAGACTTAGGAAGATGCTTATGTTTGTGGTGTGACCCAGAAGAAGCAAAGGAAAATTGTTTTTTAAAAAGGAAAAGAAAACCCTGAAGACACAAGGCAGTGTTGTAGCACGGCCAGCCTCTGCTGTGTGTCCTCTGGGAGCACAGTCTTTATGTATGTGGTTCCTAATCTTCACATCAGACCCTGATAGAGACAGCAAAGGCACTTAGACTCCTCCCCAGCCCTCGGTGCTTAACCATTTCTAGCCTGCACCTTTTTTATTCTGTTGCCTGAGTCAAGAGTCAAAGTGCTTGTTTGACCTAAGAATAGGGTTTGAGGTGGGGGGGCCTAGAGCTTCCTACCACATGGACACTGCAAGTTAGAATTAGGAGATAAAATTTAAGAAATGAAAAATGTAAAATTACCTGTTTTTTAAATTAGAAAAAAAAAAAGACCTTAAATTGTCTTCCTGTAGCTGAGGGATATTATTATGTAACACTAGGTCTCTGTCAGTCAGTCTCTCTCTCTCTCTCTTTCCCTCCCTCCCTCCCTCCCTTGACCTGCATAGAGAAATACAAGAACGTCTTAGCTATCATTTCCTTAAGCTGGGTGTGTGGTAGCAAACACATTTATAGTAGATAGAGAATAGAAACCAGAACGTTCATGGCTGGGAATGATCTCACTGAAGAATACTCTTCTACTGTGTACAAGGCCTGGGTCCAACATCCTGGCCCAGCATTACCAGAAAAAAAAAATCAAGACCATCCATAGTAGGGCTCTAAATAACTCTGTTTAGTCTGGATTCATTTTGTGAGATATTGATTCATAGGACAGGAGTTTCCTTTGAAGTGGGCGTTTGCTGCCTTTGACACATTTTAATGGTAGAACGTACAAGTGTGGGGACAGAAGTCCACGTCAGGTGTCTGCTCTTACTCCCCACAGTTTTCTCTGAGACAGGGTCTCTTGCTGGACCTGGAACTCACCATTTTGCTAGACTAGATGGCTACTGATCCCCTCACCCAAATCTGCCTGTGTCTGTCTTTCAGCTCTGAGGCTGTAGGCACACACCACTGCACTAGTGTGTATGTGGCCCTAGGGGACCTGAACCCAAGTCTTCATGGCACACAGCAAGAACTTTATCCCCCACCTGATTTAGCTGCCTTATTTCCACCCCACATCACTGTGTTTGGAGAAGCTATGTGAGGGATAATTACCAAGTTTAAAAGAGCATTTTGATATCATTTAGTTGGTCATATAGAAAAGTGTAGCAAAATATCAATATACTATTTTCCAAATAGTTTGCTTTGAGACAAGGTCTTGCTATTTATCTAGCCCAGGCTGGTCTAGTTCTTAGTTGATATCTGGTTGTGTTATTGTTTTTAAAAAATATTACCTAAGAATTAGGATTTCAGGCATTATGGTGGCCTGCCATCTCTCAGGA
Organism: Alexandromys fortis; assembly: GCF_014885135.2. Lineage (NCBI taxonomy): Eukaryota > Metazoa > Chordata > Mammalia > Rodentia > Cricetidae > Alexandromys > Alexandromys fortis. Next base: position 7,052,771 of record NW_026067934.1, on the reverse strand, counting down.
TGCACTTAGGAAGTGCCCTGGCCAGCCCAGGGTCGTCCTATGGCTGCTAAGTCACTATGTAGTCTGTACACAGGTGCAAAAGGCCCTGCTAAGAGACAAGACAAGCTCTGCCCATTCCCGCTCTCTCTTCCCCTCTGTTATTCTGAAGAGGCAAGCAGGTCTCTGCCTCTCTTTCTCTCTCTCTCTCAACCTCTCTCCCCTTCCCTCACTCCCTTTATCTCAATAAAACTCTCCATTTAAGCTCTGTCTGCATGGCGTGTCCTCCTTGGTTTGGACCCACCCGCACCCGCACCAAGATCCCGCTCATGCGTAATCGTCACACTATGTAATTTTTTTTTTTCTGAGAAAAATTTTATTGGCCTTTTGGATAAAATTTATTTGCCAGGAAGGATGATCCCATCGTACTTCTGCTGGAACCAGCGCATGGCTTCCTCTTTGCTGATTCTGTGTTTGGCCCCAATGCAGCCTGTCCTGCGCTTCTTGTCTGCAATGCTGAAACCTGGCCTGCCCAGCACCACATAGAAGTCCAGGCCATAGATCCCAATGCTTGGGTCATATTTGATGCCCAGGTCTATGTGTTCTTGAATCCCAAAGCCGAAGTTCCCAGTATCTGAGAAGTTATTTTTCCGCAACTCATACTCCCGCACCTTCAGGCCTTTCTCCAGAATCTCTTCTGCCTTGGCTCCACGGACAGTACAATGAACAGCAATCTTTTCATTTCTCCTGATGCCGAAGGACCTCACGGTGTACCTAGCTTTGGAAAAGACAGGTGTCTGGCCTGTGAGCTGCTCCAACACCTTGGCTGCCCGGGTCAGTCTGTCCCCGCTCTCCCCAACACAGATATTGAGGCAGAGCTTGCGGATGCGAAGTTCCCGCATGGGGTTCTCCTTTTCACCTTGATCTTGCGACATGATGGAGAACAGGAAGAGAGGACATACTATGTAATTTTTAAATTATTACATAGTATATAAGGAAAATGTATAAATTTTAAGGGCTATCCAAAGAATAGTTAATAAGAAAGAAACATGAGCCCCTTCCCCTGCCCTAAGAAAAGGAAGCTTACCCAGTGCTCTAGAAACCTCCCGGGTGGCTCTCTTAATTCTCAGTATTCTCTCCCAGTAGGCAGCTGTTGTCCTGACTTTGCTAACATACTCTTAATTTTTATACTTTTGTTACATGTGTGTAGTAAGGAGGAGCAGCGGGCTGCTTCCCGCCACCCGGCTCCTACAAGGCTAGCTTTATACCCGAAATAACAACACACAAATTGTATTCTTTTAAACACTGCTTGGCCCATTAGCTCTAGCCTCTTACTGGCTAGCTCTCACATGTTGATTAACCCATTTCTAATAATCTATGTAGCACCACGAGGTGGTAGCTTACCAGGAAGGATCTTAACCTGCGTCCGTCCATCTTGGAGAGGAGAGGCATGGAGACTGCCTGATTTGGCTTCTTCCTCCCAGCATTCTGTTCTGTCTACTTCGCCTACCTAATTTTCTGTCCTATCAGGGCCAAGGCAGTTTCTTTATTAACCAATGAAAGTAACACCTAGACCCTCCTCCATCACATGTGTATGTTTAAACAATACATTTTAGAGACTATTTGAAAGATAAATTTATTCATAATGTAGGTATTAATCTGTTCTTAATCTATTTTGGAGATTTTTGTATACTGACAGAAATCATCTCCTTCCTATAATATTCTATTATATAAATATATATTGTATGGACTGATGAGTTCACTTACATGGTTGTCTAATAATCTCATTTACAGCATTTCAAAAGTTGAATTTATTATCTTTCTCCAAGCCCTAACTTGCTGACGCTATTCTGTCTTACTTGTCCTTTCTCTGAAAAAGCATCTTATCACCCATTTGCACAAGCTAGAAATCTGCCCAAGTTGTTTTGACATCTCCCACTTCATTCTGCATCCTAGGTCCCTGTAGATTTGACTTGTGAACATCTCTCTTTCTCTGTTCTGTTTTTGTTTTTGTTTTTGATTTTCGAGACAGGGTTTCTCTGTAGCTTTTTGGTTCCTGTCCTGGAACTAGCTCTTCTAGACCAGGCTGGCCTCAAACTCACAGAGATCCACCTGCCTCTGCCTCCCGAATGCTGGGATTAAAGGCGTGCGCCCCCACCGCCTGGCTTCTTTCTCTGTTCTTAATTGAGCTTTTTGTTTGTCTAGTTTGGGGTTTTTGTTGTTGTTGTTGTTTGAGAAGAGATTTCTCTGTGTAGTCCTGACTGTCCCAGAACTAGTTCTGTAGACCAGGCTGGTCTTGAACTCATAGAAATCTACCTGCCTTTGCCTCCTAAGTGCTAAGGTTAAAGGTGTGCACCACCACCTCTCAGCTCCTGTTTAGACCTCTGTGTTTGTCTCCAGTGTGCTACCTGCATAGTCTTGTGTTCTTGTAGAGTGGATTACAAAGCCTACTTCTTGGCCTCTTCTCTCAGCACATTTTTTGTCTCACCCCCCCAAGGCCGTTCTCACTTGAGCAGTTGTTCATGTTCAGAACATTTACATACCCTTCTCTTTGTCCGAATTCATGCCTCCCCAGCGGTTCTATTCACTCACTCCAAAGGGCTGTCTTGCTGTGATGATTAAGACTTTGTACTATTAATGTTGCCATCACTCAGACCTAATGTTTGCTGAGGAAGTTTCTTATCTGACACAGCCTGGACCAGTTCTTTGTGGATTTTAATAAAATGATTCACACATTAAAATGTAGCTCTTATTTTAGCAAATGTAATTGTACTCTTGTCAGCTTTTGCTTAGGAAGCTGGTCCTGTGTTGAGATGAGGATATCTCTTTGCAGGTCTCTACCTTATCTTACAGAACTCTATCTGAATTTAACGTGTAAGAAGCCAGTTTGGGGTTTTAAACTAGACTTTCTTGATACATTCTAAATTTAGAGACTTAATGGGTCTTTGCTGTAAGATTTTTCAATTTATTCAGCTATAATCATTGAGTATTCCAAAGTCATTCAATATAGATTTCCAGTCTTCCAACATTCCATTATATTAATCACCATTAATTAAGTCCTATAGTTTAATATAAGTGGTTTGGAACCCATCATAACTAACAGTATAACTCAGCCAGGGCTCCACAGTGTTTTGAGTGAACATACAGCCCCTTTATTGATACATTGTGTACATTGTAGTAGTATAACTTGGGAGCTTGAATAATATGGTCATTTAAACTCATGAAACAACTTTTATGTAGGTCTGTTGCATGTGTTTCAGCCTGATGTTAGACAGCAGCATCGGTGATAATAGCCGTCTAATAAATATACAGACCAAGTCACAACATAGTGTTTAGGTAATTAAAAATAAGGTTTTTTTTATATAGTTCTCAAGTTCTTCGAAAATGTTTAGAAATATGACAGCCATATATCCCTAGAATTGTGGGTCAGCCCTAATGGTAGTATTAATATATTGTATTATTTCCGAAACACTAAAATGTGTGAAGATTAGCAGAAAACTGACTTGACAGAAATACTTTAATCGGTCACAAGACCCAGTGTCCTTACTGTCATGGGAGTGCTTCATATGTGAGAGGATCTACTGAGCAGAGGCTGGCTCTGCTAAGCGGCAGAGGAGAGATTGGCGTTGGGCCGGAGTCTTCCTACCAGCTGTAGCATACAATGTCTTAAAACTTACTGAATCTATTTCTCATAAAACCCAGGGTTTATGAAATCTCTTTCTCATAAGTCCCATTGCAATGCACTCCTGCAAACTATTTCAATTAGTCTGTTTTATAGAAAACATATAATAGGTACTACTTGGTATAAAGAGAGCCTTTGCTGTACTAGTTAGTTTTTTATGTAAATTTTTGTAGTAATAGAATTTGACCTGATTTTCTTTAATTCTGATTTATTATTTTATTAAATAGAAGTTTTCAACAAATGCCATTTAACTTACAAAAGCATTATACAACCAGCTTCAGATTATGACTCCTTGAGGAAAGCAATAACTATCTAGAAAATTGGTTTGGATAGCTTAGCGTGTGTAGAAGTGGGAAAGACTATAACGGACACTCACTCTCATTCTAGTAGATACTTGACATTCAGTGCTTTTCTTCTGAGCCCGTGCAAGTCATTGAGAAACCACAGGCAATAGAATTGTAATGTATATCTCAAAAGATTTCTGCTCTAGACTAAATACATTTCCAAAAATTTAGCCACAAAAACTCAAATGTGACATTAAGATATTTGAAATGCATTCTTGATTTTTGCCTCAACTATAAGTCACTATCAGCATTTTTAAATTACACACACACACACACACACACAGCATTTCCACATTAAAAACAAAAGCAGAGCAAAGTAGGGCCCACTTTCTTCCTCAAAGAGGGAAGTTTTGTCAGTGCAGTCTTGAGAGTCTCCCTAGTAAAAGAACTGACTTGCCAGTAGGAGAGGCGCTCTTAGGTACCTGCCCAGTTTCTTCGTGTTCAGTGTCATGAGTAAGTGCTATCTTCAGCCGTAGAACTTACCAGTGGGTTGTTGAGTGTAACCAGTAGCCTTGGAAATAGTCTATAATGTTTTAGAGGTTTGAGATCTGTGACCACCTACCCAACTAAACGCAACTACTCCTAGCACTAGGGATTTTACTTGGTGACATAAAATGTCTAGTTATAGTTTTGTCTTCCCCATTATATAGTGACCTTATGTAGATTCATTTCATGCATGTATGTATTTTAGGATGCTTCTAAAGTATTAAGTCTTTACATTATGACTTTAAAAATGCCTTCAGTGTAATTGCCTCTTCTTGTCAATTGAATTTTTTAAAGATTATGAGTAAAGCCAACTTTTATTTTTCCCTATAAAATATGATACACTTTGTAAATTTGGAACCATTAGTATAAACATAATTTTAAATTTATCTTAAAATATTACATATAAAGTGTTATTCTGAAAATGAAATTTTTTTTAAAAAAGGAACTGACTTGTTTGTTCCATCTGTGGAACCCACAGGGCTTCAGTGCTAGAAGCTACCTTGTGTAAGTTTCCTCTGGTGTTTTAACATCCCATCCTATGGAAAGCTCCTTGAGCAGGAAGGAAAACAACTCAAAAAAGCTTCAGGAAGTCCCTGAAACTGACCAGATTCACTAGGCCCTTCATTGACAGAGGAAGCAGTAGTTAACAATAAAAACTGAAAGCCTTCATATAAGTGGAGCCAGGCTAAAGAAGACCGTGGGACCTGACTGGCTCTAGAAGAAGCAGAAACTAGCTGAGCTGTCTGGAGGAGGTTTAGCGCCTGGAAAGGCCACTTTCTATGTTGAGCTGCCTGTAGGCTGTACAGTGTGCTCTAGCTTCCTAGGTTTGTAAACTGTGCTGGGGTGGGCTTTGCTGATTCAGCTGTCTTAGGTAAGAGTCGTTTCTGTTCCTGTAAGTAACCCCAGTAAAAGTCATGCTTCACCAAGTTGGACTTTGGTGGTATCTGTTTTGATATCTGAGGTAAGGTAGATGTGTGTTGGTTAGCCTCAAGAAAAGTTTTGTCACACAACATGATTGACACCCTCCCTAACAGGACCAAAGATGAGTTAGAGAAGAGTGAGTGGATAAATACCCTTGGCTATGTGTAGCAGGGCATGCTCCTGAGGCTGAGCGACCGTGGAGGAAATTCGGATCCTGCCGTCCTTTCCTGTCTGATGTGTTAGTGCTAGGACAGCAGCTACATGAGTCTCTCCCTGGGTAGTGAGACACAACTAAGGATGATACATCAGGATTAGGAGTGTCTGTGGGAGGAAGCCCAGGATGGCATCCTTCATCTATGTGGTGTGGGGTAGTGTGCCTGCTTGAGGAGTGGGACCACCATGTGAATATGGAGTTACCCTGAAAACAGTCTTTGAGATTAGTGCAAGAGGGTCAAAGATTGTCAGCAAGCAACAGCACAAGTTGCCTGGCCTCTGTTGTGTGTAGTTAGAAATGCACCTGAGGTCAAGATAGCAGCCAGGCAGGACCTTGTTTGTGTAAAGGAATACTTGCAACAAGGAGATGCTGCAGCATCCTCCATCTTAGCCTCTGGCTTGGCAAGTAAAGTAGAAGAACAAAAGGATGAGAGGTGGTAAAAGTGGGAGAAGAGCCCTCAAACCCAATCTTTAGTATATAAAGCAAAAATCTGATCCAGCATGCAGATGGGGACCTTACCCATGATCCTGTATAAAAAGCTAGAATGGCCAGAAAATACTTAGCACCTGAGCTGCTGGAATGAGGGAAGATTTAAGCAGATAAAGAGCCTGTCTCAGCCTGGCTTGTGAGCTGTGGAACATGGCAGCAGATGGGATCAGTCTGACTGCTGGGAGGCAGAAAAACTGAGTGATATAACTACCCATCCCTCTTAAGGCAAAGCCTGTGAGACTGTATGAAGGAAGTTCATAGAACTCGATAGAATGGCTTACTAAAGCCATTGAAGTACTTGGTTATCTCCGAGATCCCTGCAAATAGCATGGAGTGGGGGATCATAGAGAAGGGATAGACACTTTTGAGAAAACTAGGAAAGAAGAAGCTGTATTTCAGTACCAGTTCAACCGAGCAAGATAGAACTGTGTTCACCACAGAGGAGTTAAGACACAGTTGGATCAGTGGGAACCTCCAGACTGGTGTGGAGCTTAGGTGGTCTTGCTGAGCCCTTCAGTGGAGCAAAATCTTTATAAAATAAAAACGATTTTAAGCTGTCAGTAACTTAAACCAGTATGTAAAAAGTGTTCGTTGATTAAGAAAGCAACCTTAGAGGTGATAAGGCGGTGGTGGCGCACACCTTTAATCCCAGCACTTGGGAAGGCAGAGGCAGGCTGATCTCTGTGAGTTCGAGGCCAGGACAAGCTCCAAAGCTACACAGAGAAATACCTATTTTGAAAAACCAAAAAGAAACAGAAAAGAAAATGATAAAACATAGAAGGAGGTCTGCCAGGGTTCCTCAAAGTCAAATGTAACAAGATTTGTGTCCAGCCAGTGTTCTAAGGAAAAATTTGATAAAGTCAAATTGTGTGCTCAGGGACTTCTGGAAGGCCTTAAAGCCCGAGAAGACATCCATGATAGAACAATACAGGTGAAAATGATCAATGTCCCAGGGTAGATAGTTATTTCCCCAGACTGAGGAGGGTATGTTTCCCTCCAGAAAAAAAGTTTTGTTAGGGGTGGACATGGTTTGCCCAGTTGGGAACTCTCCCAGCAGCCCTGTGTGGTGAACAAGGAGGCAAAAGCTACAGCTGTATCCACAAACCAGTCCTGCCTGCCCCAGAGCCAGCAGGTGCAATAGGTGAAAGAATTCCCCTTTTGCCTGGGTTCCTTAAGTACGGAGAGTTACAGGGAAGCTCCTTGGAAGGACTCCAGGATATGGAAACACAAGGGTTCAGAGAGAAGGAGTAAGGATTGCAGGGAACTAAGTTAGCTCTGCCTGTCCATGCTTTGGACCCAACCTTTATCTGTGGAGGAAGCAGTGGTACAGATGGATGGAGCCTTGCCATATTGCTTATTTTTAACTCTAGTGCCTTCTTAGTTGTGCACTTCTGGGGTCACCTGTCACTTGCTGAGAACAGGTGATGGCAGACTTTCAGACGCTTCACCAAGGCTATCTGTATAACTCCACCATTTGTTATGGGATGGTGGTTTAGGATGTTGCCTGGTCCTGCATATCCTCTGGAAAAGACATTGTTATGGAGATGATGTAATGCTAATCTCTGAGTGGTTTGAGAGACACCCAGAGAGAGTACCCAGGTGCACTGGTACTTCTGCCCACCTTATAACCCTACTGGGCCTGGGTTAATCAAAAGAAGAAAAAATTCCAAAAGATATACTACATGGGTGGAAAAGGACACTCCCAGAGGTCATAAGATTATTGGACGGAAACCCCAAGTTGTTGGCCAGGGCAGCCGCTGTGTCTCCACAAACCTTTAAAGCTACTGCTTTTGGCTGTATGCCAGAGTTAGACAGTAAGCCCTTATTGCTGAAGATTCCACATGAGCACGCTTCCACTGTAGGACGTGAAGGACTGAACTGGAGACTCCCACCCTACTGACTGTCTTTCACAGTACCGGAAGGGGCCGTGCAGGCTGCTGGTAGAGAACTGTCACAAACATCCCTGCTTGGCTGTGGACCCGTCGTGCTGAAACATCAGCATGCCTGGCAGAGTGTGCTTGCTTGTGTAATAGTGGCCTGGCTATTGTGGGTAAGAACAGCAGCCTTCAGATTGTACTTAAAGCCTGCTCCACAAGTGGGAGTTCAAGCCTGGTACTGTAAGCCAGAACAAAAACCTGTGCCTGGAGAGTCATAGATCCCAGTGGGGAAGCAGCTTCTGTGGTTTTTCTAGATGGGTGTCATGTGCCTGTCAAACTGTCCAAGCTGTCTTCTAAGCGTGTTTATATCCAACTGGTGACACTCCAGAGAGCAAGAGACTGTTACTTTGACATGGTGGCCTATTTCTTAGCCACAGGAGGACATTTGTAGTCGTTCTCCAAAACTCAGGGATGATCTGCCTGGGGGCGGGGGGTGCAGAAAGAATGTAAGAACGGGAGGAGGAAGGGATGGAATATTTTCTTAACAGTTTTCTCTGAGGTTAAAATATCCCATCCTGTAGGAATCTCCTTAAGCAGGAAGGTAGATAACTCAGAGTAGCTTTAGGAAGTCCCTGAAACTGACCAGATTTTTTGGACCCCGCCTTGCCAGAGTAAGCAATAAAAACTGACTCTCTGCCCCTAGATGATTGGAGTCAGGCTGCAGAGAAGACTTAGTAGACAAGCGAGCTGCAGTGAAAGCTGAGATCAGACCAGCTGCCTGGAAGAGGTTCAGACCGGCTGAGGCACCTGGAAAGAACATTCTCTGGCCTGTTGAGCTGCCTGCAGGCTGTGCAGTGTGTTCCGGGTTCCCAGCTTTATGATCTGTCACCCATGCTGGGTTGGGCTTTGATGATGCAGCTGTCTTTGAGCTATTTCTGCTCCTCCTTAGTAGCCCCTTGCCTGTAGGGTATAAGTCTGCGCTCGGTTCCTGGTTTTGAAAATGCACCAGTCCCTAAAATCCCACCAATCCTTACCCCAGAAATTTCCACCCTAGAAAACCCCACGCCATAAGCCTTCCTCCTACTCAGTTCTCTGCAGCATCTCACCAGAGCCGAGGCAACCACCTTTTGTGTCTTTCCTAACAAATCCTGTTGTGTAGTTTGGTGTGCAGTGTGACTCTTGATAGTCCTTGACTCCTGACCGCAGGATACATGCTGCTATCTCTGAGTCACTCCTGCTCCTATAAGTAACCCCAGTGATGCTATCAAGTTGGACTTCGGTTCAGTAGGTGTGTATGGTGGGTCTCCCAGGAAAAGTTTTGTCAGACAGTACGTGTGTGCCCTGGTGAGCATAGATATGTTCTGCACATCCTGATTGTCCGTGACACTTGTGAACAGCCGTCTGTAAAGATGTACAGGTTTGTGTCTGGCTTCTTTGTAAAATAGTCACCTTTTCTATATAATTTACGTGATAGGAAAGTGTTGAATTAAGTAGCAGGGCTGCGTCCCCGGTACCCGGCCGCCCACATGGCTAAGTTATGCCCCGAAATAATTACACGGAAACTGTATTCTTTCAAACACTGCCTGGCCCTGCTAGTTCCACTTTCTTATTGGCTAGCTCTTACATATTGTTCTAACCCATTTGTAATATTCTGTGTAGCCCACGAGGTGGCTTACCAGGGAGGATCTTAACCTGCGTCTGTCTGGAGTGGGAGAATCATGGCGACTCCTGACTCAGCTTCTTTCTCCCAGAATTCTGTTCTGTTTTCTCCGCCTACCTAAGGGTTGGCCTATCAAATGGGCCTAGGCAGTTTCTTTATTAATAAGAAATCACTCCCACATCAGGAAAGTACCTTTGGAAAACAACAATATCTCTAAACACAGAAAAATGCTCAACTTCGGAGTTTCCTGAGCATGACAACTCCTTTTGTGTTTAGACACATTGTTATCTGACAGCTTTAGAATCTAACTAGGGCTCAATCAACTTTCTGAAAAGGACCAGAAAAAAAATTTTTGATTTTGTATGTATGTTACATATAATTTCTGGGAAATGTTCTTTTTGGGCTTTTGTTTTGGTCCATGTCTTGCCTGTCTACTCCAACCCCAAAAAGTTCTCACAATGTGGCACATGGTGGCTCACATCAGTCTCAGTAACACCATCTTCTGGCCTCCGTGGGTACCAGCCACATGCAGATACACAGACATTCATGTTCACACACACAGACACACACATTGCAAATAAAAATAAATTTAAAATACTTTAAAATCATCTTTAGATCAGATCCTGGTCACAGGCCACATTTGTTCAGGATGACTGCACTTCCAGTGCAGAAGTTGGAAACTGAAGCCGAAGCTGCCAGAACGTGTAAAAGGAAGTGTATTTCAGTATACTCTGTTGAGAAGGGCAGGAGAAGGGCACCAGGCAGTGAAAGGCTTAGCACAGTGAACATGAAGCTTCTGCACTGAGAAGTGGCAATCTTATTTTCAGAGAGTCAGCACGTGTCACATAGAGAAGATGAGAAACTTGAAAATGGAAAATAGTGGGGTGATTCCCCAAACTTGCCAGGATAGATTATTTCTGAGCCAGGATTTTATCCTGAGAGTCTGAAAAACAAGAATGAAATCAAATGGTTTATGATAGAAGGAAAAGAAACTGTGGAGCAATGTAAAAGAGTCAGGACAGTACTGAAGCCTTGTCTGCTGAGCAGTTAGTAGGTACTGGGAAGCTTGAGTGTATGAGAGACAGCTCCTCTAGGGAAAAGAAACATTGGTGTAAGAGAGGAAATGGTCTACCTCTAGACAACAGTCACGCTCTCGTGGTGAAAAAAAAATAAATACTTTTTTAACCAGAAAATGGGCTTTAGTCTTTTTTTCTTTTTTTATTTTATTGAGCTCTACATTTTTCTATGCTCCCTTCCATGCCTCTCCCCTCCTCTTCAGTCCTCCCCCAAGATCCCCATGCTCCCACTTTACTCAGGAGATCTTGGCTTTTTCTACTTCCCATGTAGATTAGATCCATGTATCTCTCTCTTAGAGTCTGGGCTTTAGCTCTTTTGTGGAAGGAAGGTTAAAGGAAAATGTTTATTGATACCATGATCGAAAGATCAAGCCCACCATCTTCAAATTACAGTCTCCAGATAATCTCTGGTACTAAAAGGCTAGTTAGTAATAATCCAGACATGTTATATAGAAACACAAAAATATCTACAGAAACAGCTAATTAAGAATTTATTTATTTATTTATTTATTTTTGAATCTCTGGAAATGGGCAGCAGAAATAGAAGAATGTGGCTAATGGCGATATTTCTTAGTTTAAACTCTCTTTAGAGCAGGGTGAGGCGGTCTCCTCCCACAATCCTAGGACTCAGAAGGCTTTGGCAGGATTACCACAAATTCAGGGCTAGCCTTGGCTACATAATGAGCCTCAAACCAAACAAGCCTTCTACCAGAATTTGAACTTGAAACTATGAATTGGATAAAACTTTTTAAATCCATAAAGAAATGGAAAGGAAAAGCTAGGATAGGGCTGGGGTGTTGGAAAAGGTAATAGAGTCACCAAGAATGCGGCAGAAATTAGACCTGTGAGCCGAGCACTGAACTCTGAATTTAACTAGAAGACGGAGTGATGATGGCAGTCAAAGCACAGGGTGTCAGTGTTGGGACTGTGAATTCACCTGGCCACTGGCTTTCCTGGGCGCCTCCTGCAGGCTCACCCACAGGCTCACACAGCCCTCTGAGAGCACGCTCCATGCTGCTGCCGTTAGAGCAAGAACCTCGTTGGTCCAGAAGCCCGTTCTATAAGGAGTGAACAGGGAGATGCCTAATTAATGCTAAGAAATGAAGAAGGCGTAGTTCGGGAGAGCTTATTTCCTTTCAGTTAACTTGACTTCTCTCTGAAAGTGGTGGAAAGTGTGGCTGGCCTGAGGGGCACTGAGGACCTCGCTGCTGCCCAGAGTGTGGTCTGCTGTAGGTGCCCTGTAAGGCAGTTCTTGACCCAGTTGTTGTATTTCCCAGTGCAGCGCCTTTCCAGCTGCCCAGGCCTCTCAGATTAACGGGTTTTTCTGTTTTCTGTTTGTTTCTCTAGCTCTTCTAATCAATGGATAAAGTGGGGAAAATGTGGAACAACTTGAAACACAGGTGCCAGGCTCTATTCAGCCATGAAGGAGGAAGCCGCAGCGAGCCTGTGGACGTGAACTCCAGCAGGTGTCTGTCCGTCAACGAGAAAAGCATCCATCTGGGCGAGCCCGCTCCTCAGCAACAGAGCAGTCCCTTAAGAGAAAATGTTGCCTTACAGCTGGGACTGAGCCCCTCAAAGGCCTTTTCAAGACGAAACCAGAACTGTGCCGCAGAGATCCCTCAGGTTGTGGAGCTGAGCATCGAGAAGGACAGCGACTCGTGTGCCACCCCAGGAACAAGGCTCGCGCGAAGAGACTCCTACTCTCGACATGCCCCGTGGGGAGGGAAGAAGAAACATTCCTGTTCCACAAAGACCCAGAGCTCACTGGATACTGAGAAGAAGCTTGGTAGAACTCGGAGCGGCCTTCAGAGGCGAGAGCGGCGCTATGGGGTCAGCTCTATGCACGACATGGACAGTGTATCCAGCCGGACAGTCGGGAGCCGCTCTCTGAGGCAGAGGCTCCAGGACACTGTGGGTTTGTGTTTCCCCATGAGAACTTACAACAAGCAGTCAAAGCCTCTCTTTTCCAATAAGAGAAAAATTCATCTTTCTGAATTAATGCTGGAGAAATGCCCTTTTCCTGCTGGCTCAGATTTAGCGCAAAAGTGGCATTTGATTAAACAGCATACAGCTCCTGTGAGCCCACATTCAACATTTTTTGATACATTTGATCCCTCACTGGTGTCTACAGAAGATGAGGAAGATAGGCTCCGAGAGAGAAGACGGCTTAGTATCGAAGAAGGGGTGGACCCCCCTCCCAATGCACAAATACACACATTTGAAGCTACTGCACAGGTCAATCCATTGTATAAACTGGGACCAAAGTTAGCCCCTGGGATGACGGAAGTAAGTGGAGATGGTTCTGCAGTTCCACAAACGAACTGTGACTCAGAAGAGGACTCCACCACCCTGTGTCTGCAGTCACGGAGGCAGAAGCAGCGTCAGGTGTCCGGGGACAGCCACTCGCACGTTAGCAGACAGGGAGCTTGGAAGGTTCACACGCAGATCGACTACATACACTGCCTTGTGCCAGATCTGCTTCAGATCACAGGGAATCCCTGTTACTGGGGTGTGATGGACCGGTACGAAGCAGAAGCCCTTCTGGAAGGGAAACCTGAAGGCACGTTTTTGCTCAGGGACTCTGCGCAGGAGGACTACCTCTTCTCCGTGAGCTTCCGCCGCTACAACAGATCTCTGCACGCCCGAATCGAACAGTGGAACCACAACTTTAGCTTCGATGCCCACGACCCCTGTGTGTTCCACTCCTCCACTGTCACTGGGCTTCTGGAACACTATAAAGACCCCAGCTCTTGCATGTTTTTTGAACCATTGCTTACGATATCACTGAATAGGACTTTTCCTTTCAGCCTGCAGTATATCTGCCGTGCGGTGATCTGCAGATGCACTACCTATGATGGGATCGGTGGGCTCCCTCTGCCATCAGTGTTACAGGATTTTTTAAAAGAGTATCATTATAAACAGAAAGTTAGGGTTCGCTGGTTAGAGCGAGAACCAGTCAAGGCAAAGTAACCCCTGTCCCCAAAGGGCATTACCTAGGTCTGTTCTCGTGTGCATCAGACACTACAGCCATAGGAAGCACAGAGTCGGCTGCTAGGAGTTTTCACCCAGAATGTGAGCTTAGTCGTTAGCCTCTATCCAATGGGATCTTCTGTTACACAGACAAAGGTGCCTAGAATCAGCAGATGGTTTGCCGGTGTGCGGGCTGGGAAGACACAGCTATTTAACAAGCGGTTTGGTTTTAAATGGCTGTGACGGCCGAGTGAGGCAGCTCTGGGGCATTTGCTATGAAGAGTTCTATTTCTTACTGAAGAACAAATTATTAATATTGGATGGGTATTTCAACAGTGTGACTAATGTTTGAAATTATTTTTTCTAAGAATTTTTCTATAACCTTCCAAAAGTAGTGATGTTTGTAATTAACTATAAATCAAGCTTTGAAAGTCCAAAAACAAATAAGTAAAGAAAAGACTGCCTGCCTTTTCGAGAAAAAAAAAATGCAATTTTTCTGGTCATAGGGCATTGTGCAGTGTCAATGTGGTTTATGGCTAGTCTCCTGTTCTCCTCAGAGAAAGAGACTCATGAGTAAACCAAGGTCTCTAAGATGTTCTTAAAACTTCAGACTTAAAGATTAGTAGTAGAGTCTTGTTTCAAAGCCCTCCGTATTCATTTGTGGTGAGTGCTGTGACTCCATACAGGCGCACAGTGGGTTTTTTCTAAGTTGACATGAGCAGTCCACACATTGTCTCATCAAAATTGGATCTTTTCCTGTGCCCTTGAGTTTGTGGACCGGGAGGGAAATGAGACTAGCAGATGCCCAGACATATCAGATAATAGTGACTCCACTGGTTGCTGATGTCAAGTTATGTTAAACTATAATTCATTTGGACGGCAGTATTTATCTCTTTGTTGTAAGCTCATAGCTGAATTACTTAAGTACAATTTATAGCATTTTAGTGCAGTTAATTCTTCACAGAAAAGCTAAATTGCAGATTTAAAAGGTACTGTCCAACCATGATGTCTGTAAATAACGTCACTTGGCACCTTTTGTCACTTAGAATAGTACGTAACACAACTTGAGTGAGCGCTTTGGGAAGTATTGTCAGATTCTAGTGTTGCTTCTCAGTGTTGGGCTGAGTTCTCGGCTCCGTCCTAGACATTTGCACTACAGTAACCAAGTCCATTCTTGTTGTCTGTGACTGTTCTGTGCCCGCTGGTGAGCACTCCTGGGGTCCACGCCAGCTGCTGCAGAGGCTATTTTATATCCCTCTGGCTATTGCCGGGGCTACAGAAAAGAAACGCTATGTTTGTATGCAGCACTGACCCTCTGACTGCTAGCGTCTGTCTCTGCTTGCTGTGCCTTGTTCTGGCTGCTTTCTTGTGCTAATAAAGTATGTTTGGTGTTCGCCTTGTATATCTGCTGCTTTATACATTTGCCACAGTTTCTCTTGTACGTGGAATGGTTTGGGGTTTTACAATAAGCATTACCTGGCAACTTCCTGTAGTTAACACAGACTCATCTACAACCTAATATTGACCTGTCAGAATAAGCTAACTCTAAAGTGAATGCTCTCTAGCGCTCTAACCTTAATCCATTCTGTGGAAGTGTCTGCAGTTAACTGCAAATTGGTGTACAGTTTACGACAGAAAACTCAGGAGTGAAACCCTGGTGATTTCTCTGTTGCTAGTCAAAGACTGGAGCTGGCGGTAGCATTAGCAGAGGAACATTAGTGCATCCAGCTGCATCAGAAACAGGTTCCATGAGGTCTGTGAACCGGGACACAGCACCATTTAGCGGTTTGGGGACCATTTTAATTGATGATAAATGCCCAAAATGTGGACCTTTAACCAAAGACTTGTCAATTTTAATCCAAAACGGGGATTGAAGGAACTTAGGTTTTTCTGTTACTTGTAGTAGAAGTCCCTGAGGAACATATACCAAAGTGTTTGAGAACTTCATCCAAACCTACTTTCAAAGCATAATGTGCAATTAAGTTGTTATGACATAATTCTATTGCATAATTGTTGGGTCTGTTTTCTTGAGCTTATACTGTACCTGGAAAGTAAACCTCTTGAGGAAAAGGCAGTCCATGCTGAGTGTGGAGAGAGCTGAGCAAGTGACGCCGTGAAGACACGGGAACGCGGGAAAGACTTGCTGGTTTTATATGCGTGGAGCAAACTGATGTTCTCACTAGAGTTTTATAGAAAATATTAATGCTTTTATGTATTTCAGAAGTTCTCCTGTGTTATTATGCAAATTGTTTTAAGTGTGTGACTTGAGTTTGTGTAAGCATGTGTTACACTGTGCTAAAAGGCACGTTTCAGTTTATGTATAATATAAATATGCAACTTTGGGGTTAAATTTTTTTGTTAAAATATTAGTAGCTTACATTTAAAAAAAAAAATCACCAGCATGAAAGTGCACCGAAGTCTTTCTTCACTGTGTATTTTTCTGAATCCTATCGTAGCCTTTTGACGACGTTTGTGTTTTTATGTTTTGGGGGTAGCGCATTTTATTCCAAATCAAGAAATGCTTCCGAAGTTGTGGTACATTTTTACATGGAGAGAGTGGACATAATTACATTAAGGGGGATGCTTCAGTTCGTGTCCTCATTTTTCATTCCCTTTTCCCTTCCCTTCCGCCCTCCCTCCCCTCTCTGTGTCTGCAGTATACATACTTATATGCACTGTAATATGCATTTATACAGATGCATGTTTAGACACCCACAGTGGTGATATTTTACACAGTGATACTGCCATCTAACTTAAGATCATTTATTCTGTAGATCCTGAGTATTGTACCATTCAGATTTTGTTATTCTCCATAAAGTTTGGCCATGGTACCATTGTCTTTTTTATAATACAGTCACTTCACAGAGAGAGAATTTATCAGTATTTTATTTTCTGGCTTGAAACAGTAAAAAAAAATTTCAAGAAATAGTTGCTTTAAATACAACTGTAAGTCAAAATTAAATTTATAGTCTTAGATAAAATATTGAGCCCAAATCATCCTCTACAAACCAATCTGTTCTTACATCATTAGACATTTTGATGACTGGCAGTAGCTGGATAAAAATTGTACTTGAATTTCAAGCTTCAGTTTGACCAAATCCAAGGTTTATAATTTTTTTTTAACATTTTGATCTGGTTGCTATTTATTCTCCTCTTAAAACTGCTTTGCTTCCTGGCACTATCACTAGCCTGGTGATGTTTTTCATTAAGGCTGGCCCTAAATCTTATATTTATAGAAAATAGCAAAAAAAAAAAAAAAAAAAAAAAAAACACCCTTTTGGGAGAGTCCTGGCCTGTGAGTGAGTCAGAATCCTAAGACCCAGAGCAGATGCATCTCTGAGAGTGTTCACCTAAGACCAGTCACACAGGCTTGTTCACGCACGCCACACTCCAGTGTGTGTCCTCCTTTGGCTTACGTCAAACACAGTGAACATGTGCACACAAGCTGACTTGATCCAGAGAAGGGAGAATGTTAGGTACCAGAAGAACTGGGAATAGGGAGAGGGACTGGGATATCGCCAATATAAGAGGGTGGGGTTTTCTCCTACTTTAACAGCAGCCGTGGAAGAGAATGGAGAAAGGCTCCAGAAGTCCTGGGTGGGATTTCTGTGGGAGGTGATTGACGGGTCGCAGGCAGCATAGCATCTGCCGTTACCATTGCGTCCACCGAGGCAGTTGTTTTCATGCCTGAGAATCTTGACTAAATACCTCAGCCATTCTTTCATCAGTGTTCGCTGACGGCTCGTGTACCAGTCGTTGGAATGGGTAGATAATACAAGGTAAACTACTTCCTTCTGGGGCTTCCTGCTTGTTAGCAGAGAAGACAGCGAAGAAATACAGTCTCAGAAACCAAGCAGGCTGAGGCAGAACCTGAGAGGAGAGTCTGGTGTTGATAGGATCACTGAGGAATAATAACCTTGTACGGTGGGATAAAAGCTATTTTCCCAAACTAGGAGTAAGTTCACATGCAGAGAAAACACCCGCAAATTGGCTGGGAAAATGTAAGATACTGAAGTTGGCAAAATCCTGACCATTTAGGGCTATGCACTTAAGGAGTTTAGATTTTCTCTGGACCTGATGGATTCTGGGTAGGGGAGTGGCATGGTCTGCTTTCCATTGTTTTGGAGGATGGAGAACTGGCAGTGGAGAAGATGGGGATTTTATTAGGTTTGACTGTGGGAGCCTGGGAGACTTGGTGATTGTGGCTAGAAGTCAGGGTGTATTTTGGTGACAAAACAATTGGGTGTCTACTTCCCATATCCAGGAGGATAACTATATTTTTTTCTTTGGGTTCACCTTATTTAGCTTCTTTAGGATCACAAATTATAGACTCAATGTCCTTTATTTATGGCTAGAAACCAATTATGAGTGAGTACATCCCATGTTCATCTTTTTGGGTCTGGGTTACCTCACTCAGGATAGTGTTTTCTATTTCCATCCATTTGCATGCAAAATTCAAGATGTCATTGTTTTTTTACCGCTGAGTAGTACTCTAATATGTATATATTCCACACTTCCTTCATCCATTCTTCCATTGAAGGACACCTAGGTTGTTTCCAGGTTCTGGCTATTACAAATAATGCTGCTATGAACATAGTTGAACAAATGCTTTTGTAATATGATAGGGCATCTCTTGGGTATATTCCCAAGAGTGGTATTGCTGGGTCCTGGGGTAGGTTGATCCCGAATTTCCTGAGAAACCTCCACACTGCTTTCCAAAGTGGTTGCACAAGTTTGCATTCCCACCAGCAATGGATGGAAATAGATAAGATTGCCGGGCAAAAAATTGGGATCTTGGGAGTGGGGTGGGAAGAGGGTAAGGAGAGATGGGGAGAGAAAAGTGAAAAGGTGAGGATGGGGAGAACTTGGGGAAATGGGATGGTTGGGATAAAGGAATGGTGGATATGGGAGCAAGGAAGTATATATCTTAATTAAGGGAGACATTTTAGTGTTGGCAAGAGACTTGAACCTAGAGGGGCTCCCAGGTGCCCAGGGCGATGTCCCCAGTTAGTTCCTTGGGCAGCTGAGGATAGGGAACCTGAAATGACCCTATCCTATAGCCATACTGATGAATATCTTGCATATCACCATAGAACCTTCATCTGGTGATGGATGGAGATAGAGACAGAGACCTACATTGAAGAACCGGAATGAGCTCCCAAGGTCCAAATGAGGAGCAGAAGGAGGGAGAACATGAGCAAGGAAGTCAGGACCGCGAGGGGTGCACCCACCCACGGAGACAGTGGGGCTGATCTATTGTGAGCTCACCAAGGCCAGCTGGACTGGAACTGGAAAAACATGGGATAAAACCGGACTCTCTGAACATGGCGAACAATGAGGGCTGCTGAGAAGCCAAGGACAATGCCACTGGGTTTTGATCCTACTTCATGTTCTGGCTTTGTGGGAGCCTAGCCAGTTTGGATGTCCACCTTCCTAGACCAGGATGGAGCGGGGAGGACTCTGGACTTTCCACAGGGCAGGGAACCCTGACTGCTCTTTTGACTGGAGAGGGAGGAGGAGAGGAGTGGGGGGAGGGGGAGAGGAGAGGGAGGAGGGGGGAAAAGGGAGATGGGGAGGGAAATGGGAGGCGGGGAGGAGGCAGAATTTTTTTTCAATAAAAAAAAAAGATTTTCTTAACCAAAAAAAAGTTCTTGTCAAAAAAAAAAATTGGGTGTTGTGCAGAAGAGAAGCGGGGACAGGGATGGCGTCACATTCCTGTCATTCCAGCACTCGGGAGGTGGAGGGGTAGGTGGAGGCAGGAGGGTTTTGATGAGTTCAAAGCTGGCTAGTGCTCCCTAGCAAGTCAGCAGACAATCTGTCTGGAAAAGGAAATGACTCAGATTTTGATAGGAATGAGGACAATGACGCTGTTGGCCGAGATTTTAGAAAAACGAACAAATTGGACAGTGGATCCAATCTTGCCTTGCATGTGTACAGTTCTGAGGTTCTCTGACCCCAATGGGAGACTGAGTGCACAGTTGGGTACTTGAATACAGTTTAGGGAACAGGGTTTTCCCATGGATGAAGTATTTCTGTGAGGGAAGTCATTATAGAAACATTTTAGTTTCTTGATATACAGTATTAGTTCTTTTTTTTTAACCGTATACCTTCAATAGAGGCCTTGTTTTCAAAAAGTATAGTCAAGCCTTGCATTGAATTTTAACTCTCCATGTCAGGTTTGCTTATGTACCTATTTTTCTACAAACTTTAACATTATAAACACAAGCTTATGTAATTCTAAACAAGCTAAGCATGGTAGCACTTGGGAAGCAGAGGCCAGCCTGGTCTACATAGAGAGTTCTAGGTCAGCCAGCAGTACATAATGTGACCTAGTCTCAAAGAAGTTAAAAAGAAAAAAAGCAAAAACAAAAACCTGAACGGTTCTGAACTCCTGTACCCTTCCTATTTTCCAATCTTCCAGAGGTAATCACAACAGCCACGTGCTGCACCCCCTTCCACTGCTCCCGGTGTTTTAGTGACAAAGGCCGAATGTGACAAACTGTGCATGACACACTGAATAGAAGAGGGGACAATGGGCTCCTGAGTCAGTCTGCAGAGAACTGGTACTCGGCTGCACTCCGAGTGTGTGCTCAGACGTCTGTGTACCATGTGTGTACCAGAGGAGCATTGCAGTCCCCAGGACTGGGCTTACTGATAGCTGTGAGCCACCATGTGGATGCTGGGAATTGAACCATCTCTTCAGCCCCAAGTCTTAGGTTTTCTTATGTCACTGTTAAGTCATGGGCAAACCATTCGATGACTGTGCTGTCCAGTTATGGAGGGGCCTTTGGAAATGAGCATCAATTGCAAAGATGAGGAACGTCACCTCTCTTGAGAGTAGAGTGGTACACGGGCCAATGGATAAATACACGGGAATTGAAATCCATGAGGTAAGAAGTAGTTACAAATGGAAGACTTGTAACAAGGGAAAGCAAAACTGCCCTGAGTGGAGTCAAGATGATGCCGTCATGATGGGATTAGTCACTTTTGAAAGCATCAAGTCTTGTTTTTTTTATTTTGCTTTTGTTTCTGGACTTGGATTTTTCGGTCTGGAGTAGTTTGTTGGTTGACCGTCTCTTTTTGTTCAGTTGCTTTTCTTCTTTCAGTAGAGGTCTCACATTACTCAGGACAGGACTATGTCTTGGTGGGGTGGAGCTGTCCCTTTTCCCCTGTGGGACTGAGTAGGAACTTCCCAGTGGCGTAGGTATGCTATGGTCCCCACCTGCTGCAGGAGCCTGGGCAAGGTTGCACTTCTGGAGCAGAATTCCTAGGAGCTGTAGGTAGGCCTGGTGCAGGAAGCTGTGCTTGGTTGTGCAGTTACCAGGCAGTCTTTTTTTGTCATGTAACAATGTAAGTTTGTCATTATGTTGAATGGTTTTGTATTTTTCCCCCTCTTTGTGAAATGGATGCAGTTATTCACTTAAACGGAACTTTTATCCTGACTCTCTTTTATGGGATACATTATTTCATTTCTGGTTCTCTTAAAAACATTTTTTAATGTTTTAAAGTCATTTTTTAAACAGCTGAACTGTGATACTTTTAAAGTTTTATTGTCTTACAAATATTTTATGCCCTTAAGTGTAATTGAGCCAGTATTGAATTTTAATCCCTCTGAAAGAGTAAAGAAACAGTTGGCTTAGTAAATCTAACATTGACAATTCATAAATTGTACCTTTGAAATACCATCTCAGCTTTTAGCAATTTCTTTCCTGATAAGAGATCTAAAAGTCTCAAATTATTTTCTAGAATTTGACTGTCTTAAACTTCTCAATCTTTTGAGAAATCAGATAATCTGAGAACATCACTTACTGGTAATAGCAGAATAAGAATGAGGACCTATGTTTGATCTATAACCAGTTCTTTTAGAAGCTGGGCAGCGTGCGAGGATAAACCAGGCAGGGAAGCTCAGGAACGGTTTCTGGCACAGCAGGCCATGATTAACCTGACATAGCGGCAGATGCAGTGGGACGGTGTATCTGAGTTGCCTGTGTCTAATCCTCCCCTTGTCTTTCATACCTACTTTAGAGGAGCAGTGTACCTTGTTCAAGGTCACTGCGGGAAATGCCAGAGACAGGCTTCAAACATGAGTCTAGGCCAGAGGCCAATCTCTTATTTGTTATACTCTTGGAGTTCTCATTTTTTAAATTCAAATTTAGTATCTCCCTTGTCCTCTTCTTTTTAGGGGCACTGATTGAGACAGGAATTCTCTGTGAAACAGTCCTGGCTATCTGGCCCTGGCCCTTGTTGGGTAGACCAGGTTGGCCTCTAACTCACAGAGATCCACCTGCCTCTGCCTCCTGAGTGCTGGGATTAAAGACGTGCGCCACCACCACTGGCTTGTCCTTGGCAGTTGTATTCCAAGATGACAGTACATTTTTTTTTTTAAGATTTACTTACTTATTATGTATACTCTGTTCTGCCTGCACACCAGGAAAGGGCACCAGATCTCATTACAGATGGTTGTGAGACACCATGTGGATGCTGGGAATTGAGCTCAGGATCTCTGGAGGAGCATCCAGTACACTTAACCTCTCAGCCATTTCTCCAGCCCAACAAAATAGATTAAAAAAAAAAAATAACGAGTAGATTCTAAACCATCAACATATGTGTCAAAAGGGCGAGCCATAACAGCCTTCACCCGCAGTCTTCATGTTGTGCTTGGTGTGGCCCTGCCAACCTCTCGAACTTTGTCTGACCCTGCTCTCCTCCCCTTTACTGCTGTCCTGTACCCCAGTCATCTTCCAAGTGGGACGACACTCCAGTGCCTTTTCTACCTCAAGAAGATGCCCCTGCTGTCCCCTCCTGAAACTCATCTCCCCGACTCTTCCTCAGGGCGAGGGAGCGTCATTCATCCCTCGCACTCTGTAGCAGTCCGACCCTGCCCACTGACGGAGCTGCTCCCCCATCATCAGCTCTGCCCTGCCTTCGTTTCCTTCATAGTAGTATTATAAAAGCTTGTCAATACCTTGCTTATTTCAGCTTTGGAGTAGTGACTTTCTCCCCTGAGAAGCAAGACCATATCTATATACTTTGCTGTTTTTTTTTATTCTCAGTTCCTAGGATGGTTACCCATTACCAAACAGGTATTTGAGATTCTAAACAAGTGAATTAAGATCCATCTGTATTGATTTTGCCATCCTAGTCTCAAAAAACGCCAGGGGAATTTTATTATGTATCCTTGTTTTTAAAGGACATGTCCAATATGTTTCCCTAATTTTCCCATTTATGTTTTTTGTTTGTTTTTTTTTTTTTTAATCTCTGAAACAAGGTCAGGTTAATCTGACAGAAATTGTCCTGGTGACCCCGGGCTGGGTCATGAAAATTCCAATTTATACCCTCTACTGCTGGTGCTCTATCCCAGACTGTGGCCTAGGAGCGTGTCAAGTTCACGGGTCTACAGCCTGAGAAGCCCATCCCCCCCTTGGGGCACAGCGGCTTCTCTGGTCACCTGCGTGCCCTTTACCTTCTATAAACATCCTGATACTTTAGTCATAGGATGCTTTATTGGAGTCTTGGTTCTCTGGGGAAGGAATCTGTGTCAGATGCAGTGACCTTGTCATCCTTCGCCCATGCTCTGCTTTTCACAGAAATGGGTTAGAAGCAGAACAGGAAGAAGATTGTTGACTTCTTCCTCATCCATCGACATCGTATTTTATTGTCTTTGCCCTCTGTTCATCTCAAACGTGATTACACCTCTCTGTTTGCTTATTTAGTTAGAGGCGGCACTCAGCTAGGTAGTCCAGCTGGCCTGGAACTCGGGATCTCCTGCCTCTGCTTCCTGAGTCCCAGGATTACAGGCCTGGCCATTGTGCCCACCTGCGTGTGTGCACGTGTTGGGTGAAAGCCATTCCTGCGTCAGTATGTTTGAGTCATGCACTCTGAACTTGTGACCGCTGCTCAGCAAAGCATTCTGAAGTGGTTCCTGCAGGCCAGCCTGCACCCACAGTGACCTAGACGGCCATAGCTAGTCAATTGCAATTAGAGTCTTTTTTAAGTCGGACTAAGATTTTTTTTTCCCTTGAAATCCAATGAGTCTTAATTTCTTTTCCTGTCTGTGATAAAATGAGCTGGCAGAAGGCACTGAGGAAGGAAGGGTTTTCATTCACAGTTCAGTGTGCACACTCCACAGTGGCAGGAAAACCAAGGAAGCGGTGGCATTCCACCGCCAGCCAGAGCACAGAACGAATGCTGACACTCGGTGTGCACCCTCCATTGTTCAGCTCACTTTCTGCTTTCCTACAGTCCAGGATTCCCACCCAGAGAATGCTCCTGCCCACAGTTAGCATATTCTCCCCACACCAATCAAGATAATCCCTCAGATGTAAGCGCAGGGCCCCACTTTCCAGATGACCCCAGATCCTGTTGAGGTGACAGCTAGTACCAACCACAGTCCATCACACATGCTGTATGCGAATTTTGGAAGTCACTTAGGTGTTGGTTTCATGTAAAGAACAGAGATGTGGATATTTTTTGGTTGGTTGGTTGGTATTTTTTATTTGTTTGGGTTTTGATTTTTCGCGACCAAGTATCTCTGGAATTTTTGGAGCCTGTCCTGGAACTCACTCTGTAGACCAGGCTGGCCTCGAGCTTCTGGAGATCTGCCTGCCTCTGCCTCCCGAGTGCTGGAATTAAAGGCGTGCACCACCACTGCCGCTGGTCACAGGTGTGTTTCCTGCCCGAATATCCGGAGTGTGGGGTCGTATGTTCTCTGCAAGCAAATGGACCAATCTGTGGTATTTCCCTTCTTTGCCTGTGGCTTCCCCAGTCTTATTCTTGTACATTTGTATCCAAATAATATTCCTTTTTTATAAGTCAAGAGATTTGTAAAGTAGGTATGTTATTTATTTTTCAAAGCTCTGTGGATAACTTAAGAATTCGGATACACAAAACCAGCCATCTGCATATGTGTGCCCTTGCATTTAACAAACACAGAAAATGAAAATAATTTCTTCTATGCTAACACCTTGAAACAACATAGGACTTCAGGGAACAGTGACACAGTGTGTGGGAAATGGAGACATTTTCAAAGAACAGTGTGATTTTAAATGGTTTGTGATTCCAGCTTCAATCATTCACTAAACTTGGCCTCTGCTGGACCCTCGGTTCCTGAGTGAAGAGATGCAGCGGACTGAAGGTGGAGGTGGGCACTGTGCTCTCTTGCAGTGTGAGCAGGAAGCTGACCATCCAGTTAGCTTTAAAAAAGATGCAGGAAATAAGGAACTTGGAGACTTTTATGGAGAATGAGGAAATCCAAGGATAAGGCAAATGGATCTGGAGAGCCCTAAGGCTGGCCTTAATGTAGGTAGGGCAACTAAAACTGAAATCTCAGATCCGAAGTTACGTGGTACTGAGTGTCATTTAATCTTTAATGAAAACCAGCAATGATCTCTGTGTTTATAAGATCGTAGGGAGGTGGGGCTATGGCATCGGTTAGGTTCTGGGATTTAGGTAGGTGCTTGCCATTCATACGGTCTTTTTTAAAAGTTTTATTTTTTATTTATTATATATACAGTGTTCTGCCTGCATGTGTGCCTGCAGGCCAGAAGAGGGCACCAGACCTCATTACAGATGGTTTTGAGCCACCATGTGGTTGCTGGGAATTGAACTCAGAACCTCTGGAAGAACAGCCGGTGCTCTTAACCTCTGAGCCATCTCTCCTTCCTGTCAATAACCAAATGATGCTCTCCTCACAGACCCACATCTGGACCTTACCTCAGATGAGACAAAGCACCACCAGTGATGTTTAGAATTCTATGACATTACCAAAAAAGACGTTGTATAATCAAATAGCAGCTAGTGTGTCAGAGCAACTTGTGAAAACTTGTGCTTCTGGCTTCCAAGCCAGGTCTTGTGCATTTGAGGCTAGGGCTCTATCAAGGAGGTACCAACTGTGATCCTTAATTGTTATGGTAGAAAAGAGTTTTCTTCCAGAGATCTCAACATGATTCAATAGCTGTGCAGATCGAACGGGTTGTGACTCAGCCACTGTTCACCAGTCGGTCTCCTGCTTCTAACAGACCTAATTTCTCCCGCCTGCCCAACAGTGGCTGTGGACACGGTAGCCGATGGTCTTGGAGATGTGCACAGCACAGTGTCTGGCACATGTTAGCTGTTTCCCGTGTCCCTGTGCCCATCTGCACACATCAGTCCCCTGATGAAAATAAAATACTGGAATCCAGAGCTCCTAATCAAGCATCCAGTCTTCCTTCTACAACAGGCTTCACTAAAAGTAAACTGAAACTGTAGTTTTGTGGACGAGTTTTACAGAAGTCAGAATGTTAGAACATTGTCTCTGATCTTCATTGGAAGAATAAAAGTTCTCACTTAGAAAATTAGTAGGAAACAGTAAAACACACCATAATCCTGTTCATCAGTTTATTTAATGCTCACAAAGTGTTTTTTTGCTGTCCACCAAGCAGAAGAATTTGTTTTGGAATCAATAGGACCAGGGTTGGAAATTCACATTTCTGCATCCTGGTAGAGATGTGGCAATGCTCAGAGTCTTCTCCAAGCTCTGCTGCTGTTGTGTTGTGTTCAGGCCTGCACTGTAAGAGGGCACAGTTAGATCAGCGCAAGGCACGCACTTCTCCTTCCAGCTCAGTCAAGGTGAACAAGGAACTCCACCCCACTCCACTCAGCATCCTTAGAAGCCAAGTTCAATTCCACTGTAAATCACTCCATCCTCCTCCCAGTTCAAGAAAGCTGGTGCTGGCCTTGGGGTACAAGCAGGTTGGTAAAGTGCTTCCCTGGCATGCATGAAGCCCTGATTGGGTTTTCAGTCCTGAATAAACTGGGCGTGATGGCACACAGCATTAATCCCAGAACTAGGGAAATCTAGGCAGGGGGTCCAGAAATTCAAGGCCATCTTCAGCTACATAGTGAGTTCAAAACCAGCCTGGGGTGAAAGAGACAGGAGTAGGGAAGAAGAGGGGAAGAGGAAAGAGAAGTCACTGGCTAATGCCATGTTCACGTACATAAACCAGAAACCTTAAGGCAGTGGTTCTCAGCCTTCCTAATGCTGCGACCCTTTAATACAGTTCCTCATGCTGTGGTGACCGCCAGGCATAAAATTATTTTCATTGCTACTTCCCAACTGTAATCTTCCTACTGTTATGAATTATAATGTAAATGTCTGTGTTTTTCAATGGTCTTAGATGACCCCTGTGAAAGGGGCGTCAACCCCCACTGCCTTAAGGAAAGGAATGGGTGACAGTGGCTCTTTCGTCTCTTTATCATTGGTCTGTTCTCTGGTGGCTTTAGTTCTTTAAGGTGTGATACCACAGGTAGGCTTTTAATCCTATGATTATTTTGTTCTGCTTTGGGATGAAAGAATAAAATCTCACGGCTAATAAACACACAGTTTGAAACTTTTGGTTAGATGTACTAAGTATTTTTTTTAATACCCATTTGGGACCTCCTAACCCTACATAAAAGTCCCTTTTCATGTCTACAGACATTGGCTGTGTCCAATTAAGTGACTTCTCTAAGGAGAAGTGGTCCAGTCATGGCCAACCTCAGCTCAGTCCCCTCCAGTTGTACCCTATGTCTGTTCCTCTTGTCTCTTCATAGAATCGGGGAGAATTCCTTTCCTCCTCTAGGGATGCCCATATGGCAGATCACTTGCGCCCATTCCCAGCATTTACAGGTTCCCAGCCAATCACTTGAGCCCATTCCCAGAATTTACAGGTTCCCAGCCATACAGGACAGCATTTCTTAAATACTTTCCTCTAAAAGCCCCATGGTAGTCTATAATAGAATCGATTACTCCCCACCCAGGCTTGAAGAGTTATCTACCAATATTTACTATATTAGAAACAAAAATATAAAACAGGAGACATATGTGCTAATTCAAAAACCATGCGACCCGGATAACCTTTGGGGGAGGAAGAACCTCTTTAAGGTGGACTGCGGAGAGAGGAGCAGGGCTGTTTGTATCTCTGCCCGTCTCCCGAGCAGCTGCCTTCGTGGGAGACAGCTGGAGAGTCTCATCTGTCTCTCTCTTCAAGCTGCTCCAATATTTTGCCTTGCTTAAAAAATATGAAGAAAACTTGGCTCCGTGTAGATATGCCGTTGGAAAAGGAGAGGAGTATTTTAATAGACTTTTCAAATAGTTACGGAAATGCTCTGTTGATGCTAGAACAAAATTTTGGCTATGGGTTGTTCCTTAGGGGTTGGTGGCAAGTGAGAGCTGAGCCCTGTCCGGGACTGTGAGAGTGCCTGATGGTCGGAGCCAGTGAGCTCTCTGTCTCGGGGTCCATCTTGCATGCATCCATCACCCAGGAGGTGCTGACTCACTGAGGTAAAGAATACTTCCTAATGTGCGCTCCTTTGCAGTAGACCATATGAGAAGTCCCATCTGAGAGCAGCTCCACGGATCTGAAATGTTGAGACACTATTTTTGAAGGAAGGTTTTCCAAATTTCTTTTTTTTTTTCCTTTTCCTGAAAAACACATAATTGTTGTCCTGTCCGCCAGTGCTACCAGCTGTTCTCCGTGAGCATCATTAAGGGGAAAAGGCAATGTACCCAGCAGATAACCCTAGTTCCACACCGGTTCTTCAGATGAAAGCGATGCTCAGCTCGCAGCCTGCACAACCCCACGGGTGTTTCTCGGAGTCACCCATTGTAGGTCGGGGTCGATGGATGTTTGATGGGAACTCTCCACATGTTAAAACGTGCCCGGTGTGGTGTCGCCCATTTCATCCGCGCACTTGGAGGCAGCTGGATGTCTATGAGCTTGATCGGGGCCAGCCTGCATACACAGGGAAATGTATAGGGAGTTGTTCACAGGCTAGCTGGAACTACATAGTAGGACCGTTTCACAAACAAGTACTAAGTAACCTAAAAAAAAAACAAAGACTGAATAACAACAAAGAAAATTTGATAAATATATATATACCTATATATGAATCTACATTGTTCTTAAATAACAAGATGATGTGTGCTCAAGAGTTGAAATTTAGTGAAGAATTTTTATTGTATTATCAACGACTTTTAAAAAAATTATTATTGATTTGTGTGTGTATATGTGTCTGTGTACATGTTCATATGTGTGTGAAAGTCCCCTCAGAGGGCAGCAGAACCCCAGAAGCTGGAGTTACAGGTATTTGTGAACTACCTGACAAGGATGCAGAAAGCAGAACTCTGTAGACCAGACTGGTCTCAAACTCAGAAATCCACCTGCTTTTGCCTTCCAATTGCTAGAATTAAAGACTTGTGCCACCACTTCCAGCCAATTTGTCGATTAAAAAACAGATTTTTTTAAAAATTGTGTGTGTAATCTTTGAACACCTGATCTTTGATAAAGAAGCAAAAAAATAGCAAATGGAAAAAAAGAAAGCATATTTAACAAGTGGTGCTGGCATAACTGGATAGCAACATGTAGAAAAATGAAAATAGACCCATATCTATCACTATGCACAAAACTCAAGTCCAAAAGCATCAAAGACCTCAACATAAAGCCAGCCACACTGAATCTTATAGAAAAGAAAGTGGGAAGTACACTTGAACGCATTGGCACAGGGAACCACTTCCTAAATATAACCCCAGCAGCACAGACACTGAGAGAAACAATAAATGGGGCCTCCTGAAACTGAAAAGCTTCTGTAAAGCAAAGGACATGGTCAACAAGACAAAACGACAGCCTACAGAATAGGAAAAGATCTTTACCAACCTCACATCTGACAGAGGTCTGATCTCCAAAGTAAACAAAGGACTCAAGAAATTGGACACCAAAAGATCACATAATCCAATAAAAAAAATGGAGTACAGACCTAAACAGAGAACTCTCAACAGAGGAATCTAAAATGGCTGAAAGATACTTAAGGAAATGTTCAACATCCTTAGTCATCAGAGAAATGCAAATCAAAACAACTCTGAGATTCCATCTTACACCTGTAAGAATGGCCAAGATCACAAACACTGATGACAACTTATGCTGGAGAGGTTGTGGGGAAAAGGGAACATTCCTGCATTGTCGGTGGGAATGCAAGCTGGTACAACCCCTTTGGATGTCAGTGTGGCGATTTCTCAGAAAATTAGGAAACAATCTTCCTCAAGACCCAGTAAAACCACTTTTGGGTATATATCCAAAGGATGCTCAATTGTGCCACAAGGACATGTGCTCAACTATGTTCATAGCAGCTTTGTGTGTCACAGCCAGAACCTGGAACCAACCTAAATGCCCCTCGATCGAAAAATGGATAAGGAAAATGTGGTACATTTACATAATGGATTACTACACAGCAGAAAAAAATAACGACAGCTTGAATTTTGCAGGAAAATGGATGGAGCTAGAAAACATTATTTTGAGTGAGGTAACACAGACACAGAAAGACAATTATCACATGTACTCACTCATAGGTAGTTTTTAAACATAAAGCAAAGAAAGCCAACCTACAAGCCACAATCCCAGAGAACTTAGACAACAGTGAGGACACTAAGAGAGACTTACATAGATCTAATCTACATGGGAAGTATAAAAAGACAAGATCTCATTTCCCTCCCCCTCCCCCAACCAAGTCCCCCTCCCTCATCAGCCCAAAGAGCAATCAGGGTTCCCTGCCCTGTGGGAAGTCCAAGGACCACCCTCCTCCATCCAGGTCTAGTAAGGTGAGTATCCAAACTGCCTAGGCTCCCACAAAGCCAGTACGTGCAGTAGGATCAAAAACCCATTGCCATTGTTCTTGGGTTCTCAGAGGCGGTGGTGGGGAAGAGACAGAAACTTAAATAAATAAATAAATAAATAAATAAATAAATGTAATTCAGGGTATAACTGTTCTGCAGGAAAATCTGTATTATTTTCTGTATTTTTAAATGACATCATTATTTCCAATGGTGGAAAATTGATGGGAAAACTATAAAAAATTCAGGTGATTTCAAATCACATTTCATTGGTTGGAACTTGAAGATATTCACTCATTGTGGGCTTTGCAGCAAGTCACCTTACACTGTGTTACTGCTTCATAAATGTAGGAATACAAACATAGCTATCTAGAAGACCTGAGTCTGACTCATTTGCATGCAGTGTATAAAGTAACAGATAAGTTTTAATGATGGTATTGTCAACTTTTTATAATACCTATGATTTTGGTATCTTTTGCAAATAAAGAAAAAAGTAAATTCAAAAAAAAAAAAAAAAGACACGATCTCCTGAGTAAATTGGGAGCATGGGGACCTTGGGGGAGGACTGAAGTGGGGAGGGGAGAGGCAGGGAGGAGAGCAGAGAAAAAATGTACAGCTCAATAAATATCAATTAAAAAATCCAAAAAAAGTTAAAAACAAAATAAATTAATTGTGTGTGTGTGTGTGTGTGTGTGTGAAACCCCTGGACCTGGAGTTACACAGGGTTTGAGTCACTGGACATGTATGCTGGGATCTGAACTCAGTCCTCTGGAGAATACACTGTTCTTAAGTGCTCTACTTAGTTGCTGAACCACCTCTCCAGCCCGAGTTGGTTATTTTTAAGGTACAGAACAGAAGCAAATCTGTGAATGACAAAGAACCTGAATCTTTGTGTTTATCTGAAATCTAAAATGTGATATTCACAACACTGTAAGGAATTGGCAATGGTGTCTTTCTCATAGCTTTTTGTGCAGCCAGTGTGCACCAATGTCGGCCAGGCAAGCCCTTGTTTCTTTGCTGTGCATGCGCCTTCCTAGCCAGTACAATATGATAACAACATGTAAGATCTTTTCCACTTCCAGTTTGAAAGCATGGAGCTATCTTTAGCCTTTAAAGATCTCATCATATCTACCTTTGATGTATTCCTTTTCCTTCAAACTCTGATCAGTTTCAAAATGGCGTTGAAATCGTTTTGTCATGTAAGACACATGTGGCAAATTACTAATGTCCTTAGAGGTGGACGGAAGACGGCTTTCTCCACGACACTGACCCCTCTTCCCTGGGCCAAGGGTTCTGCGCTTTTAGTTTTTCTTCATCATCTAAAATGTAGTGTGACTTAAGTCTTAAGTCGTGTGACTTAAGAAAATTAGTCTTACCTCTTAGTTAAATAGACTCTTAAAGTAGTAAGTTTAGATAATTTTATATTTGTTTAATTTTTGAAAAAAAAATTTCTTTAAAATATTAAGTATGTTTTTGTTGGTGGTGGTGGTGGTGGTGCTTCCAAATAAATACCAAGCAACTTTGGCACAGTGACAAAGTACAGAAATTATAGAGGTTAAAATGAAAGGTACTAAGAATGTTCTCAAAATACTGAAATCAAACTGAGTTACCTTTGAAAGTGCACCACCTTAAAAAATAGTAGGATTGGGGCTGGAGACACGGTCCACTCATGAGTTTGTACTGCTCTTCTGGGGTTTGATTCTCAGCGCCCATGTGGGGTGGCTCACACCAGCCTCTCATTCCAGCTCTAAGAGACCCACACCCTCTTCTGACCACCACAGGTGCCTGCACACATACTGTCCCTACCCACCCCCCACTCACACATATATTTTATTTTTTTTTAATTGTAGGAAACCCAATGGAGCACAAACCCTCATCCCATTTTATACCACTGTAACGATGTCATAGTCCACAGAGCCTCTGGGAAACTCTGCTGTGTGCTCATGAGAGAAAGAAGGTGACAAAAGCCTCAGTGTGATGATGAAATAGCTTTAGCCTCCTGGGCTTCTCGAGAAGCTCTTGGCGCCCCCAGAGTCCTCCATTCAATGAATCACCTGTCTGAGGAGCTCTCCGTTTCTGGTGACTTTCATCTGAAGTATGCGAAGCGGGAGGATACCACACTGCCTTTATTTGATGCCCCTTCTCAAACCTAAAGGTAGATTGCAGGGCTTGCTAATGCTTTGAATGACGTGAGAGTGACTCTGAGGGTTAACGGTTCAAGAGTCACAGATCCTAACTTGGATCTATTAAGTCCTTGTACCATTCAGTCCACCCGAGAAGCTAGAAAGAAAGCCCTTGCTCCTGTTCTGTAGATGAATGAAGTTGAGTCCTCATATGCAGCTCCCCCACGTCCCTTCATTGACTGCCTGTTTCCCTTCAAAGAGGAAACCACGGCAGCGAGAAGTGTTTATATATGGTTGTAATTTAATTGCATTTGGAACATTCCTTCCCAAAGAAGTTGCGTTTGATTTAGGACCAGAACCCACGAGTACATGTCCCGTGCCCAATGCTATCCAGACACCTCAGAGAACACAGAAGGAGCCTGTGTCTAGCCCTTCAGCCGAGGAGGCCATTGCATGAAACAAAATGGTTTTTAAAAGTTTAAGCGTTGCCTCAGACGAAAGCAAACGCTTGTCCACAGACTGCAGGGAGAACAGATAAAATTATGAAGAGATTTGGGGTTTGGTCTTCAGTTTTTCACTTCGCTATCCTGAGACTTTAAACACACTGCAAGGAGATGCAGCAGCAGAGTGGACGGGTGCAGCAGGGATCGGTGGGAGGTCACCCGCTGGAGAGGCGAAGGGAAAAGACCTGAATGGTTCTTTTCTTCAGCGCCCTACGTTCAAACTGCCCTTTGTTTATTTAACAAGAAGAACAGAAAATGACCCAAGAGAAACAGAGGCTTGGACAAAGAGGTCGTCAAAATTAAAATGTCCAAGAGCACGGGGTACAGTTATCTGTGTGAATGTGAACTGCACCGTCTAGGTCCCTTCCCAGAATCCGCTTGCTTCCTGCCTGGCCTTCAGGAAACCCAGTGGGCAGTCAGCGCGAGCTCCTTCGAAGATTGGCTTCCCTTCCCCGCCAAGAGCTTCCTTCCTCTGCACAGGCACCCGTCTGCCTTCCAGGCCCTGTCACTCTGTCCAGTGGTCCTCTCTGACACCTGGCTGTGTGCTCTCTCAGTGTTCTGTCCATTCTTCCATTATAACCCCTCCCCTTTCCCTCACAGGGCTGCCTCGCTCAAGGTCGTGTTTGTGCCAGGGCACAGCATCCTGTATCAGAGGCAGGATGCCCAGATGTTGGCTGCAGGACCACAGTAACCTGTGCTTTTGTTGAGATTCAGCTCTTCTGCCTTCTCTTTTTTCTCTCTTCCTTTCACTAGTGTCCAGGCCTAAATGTATTTTGAACAGCAAATTCTGTATGAGTGGCCCCTCTAGAGAATTCACCTGTGGTGATTTGAACAGCAATTGCTCCCAATGTAGTGTTTTGAATAATAATAGCCCCCCCCCAAAGCTCATAATGCTTCACCATTAGAGGGTGGAACTACTTGACAAGGACTAGGAGGTGTGGCCTTGTTGGAGGAAGTGTGTCACTGGGGGTGGACTGTGGGGTTTCAAATGCTCAAGTCAGGCCCAGTCTTTCTCTTCCTGCTACCTGTGCATCCAACTCTCAGCTACTGCACCAGCACCACGTCTGCCTGTGGCATGCTGCCATGCTTCTTACCATGATGAAAGATAATGGACTAAACTTACAAAACTGTAAGCCAGCCCCAATTAAATGTTTTTCTTTTTAAGAGTTGCCGTGGTCATGGTGTCTCTTCACAGCAATAGAACACTGACTTAGACATCAACTATGGCATGATATTTTCTTATCTGGACTTCTTCAGAGCTAACTATGTAGTTCATATATTTTTCGTGTGTGTGTGTGTGTGCATGTACACACTTGCACGTGTGTGTGATATTTCTGAACTATTCTCCTCCATCAGTAGTACACTTTCTCTCGGCTCTTTGGAAATTGTGTTTTCAGTCTATTGGCTTACTTATCCCAAACATAGCTCTCTTCTCCTAGTGAAATCGAGGTAAGTTTTTGTTGCTATTGTTGCTTTTTAAGACAGGATTTCTTTGTGTAGCTCTGGCTGTTCTGAAACTTTCTCTGTAAACCAAGTTGGCCTCAAACTCACAGAAATCCACCTGCTTCTGCCTCCTGAGTATTGGAATTAAATGGGTGAACCACCACCTGGCCTTCAGGTCTTGTTTCTAAAAGTGTTTTTATGATATCAAAATTATTTTTCAACTAATACCAGTGTAAGTTTTGCTCATTTTGAGATACATGTCTTGTTACCAGAACAGCAAGGAGAGGTGTTGGAAGAGAGCTGCTTGTGGTTCCCAGCCACACAGCTAGCTTAGACCCGAAATTATCACACAGAAACTGTATTAATTAAATCACTGCTTGGCCCATTAGTTCTAGCTTCTTATTAGCTAACTCTTTTATTAATTTAACCCATTTCTATTAATCTGTATATCGCCATGTGACTGTGGCTTACTGGATAAAGTTCCCAGCATCTGTCTTCAGCAGCTCCATGGCTTCTCTCTGACTCCGCCATTTTTTCTCCCAGCACACAGCCTAGCTTTCCCCGCCTAGTTCTGTTCTTCCCTGCCATAGGCTCAAAGCAGTTCTTTATTCATTAACCAATGAAAACAACACACAGACAGGAGGACCTCCCACACCAGAGAGGCATAAACCGGTGGAATCAACCAACTGACCAATCACTGTGGGCCCTAGCTCCATTGCACAGCTGGGGCCTTCAGTAGGAGGCTCTCAGAACCCAATTTGTGTGGGATATAAGTGTTTCAGGCCCATACTCAACTTCAGATACCTGCTCCCATTAGTTTTGTCCTCATTAATATAGGACAGTTCATTTGTAACTCGAAAACCAGGGTTTCTAAAAGTGCTGCTTTCTTTCCTTCTTTTGGAGCCTGTACTGGAACTCGCTCTGTAGACCAGGCTGGCCTTGAACTCACAGAGACCTACCTGCCTCTGCCTCCTGAGTGCTGGGATTAAAGGTGTGAACCCCCACGGCCTGGCTCTTGCTTGTTTTTTTTTTCCTGGTCACATCATCCCCAACAATGGGTGATCGCCAGATGAACCATATATGCCAATCATATTTCTCGGTGCCCAGAACGGAAACACTAAAGCTGTTGTTAGTGCAAGGAGCCCTTGACCAGCCTAAGCCCTTGTTTTCCACCAACTCCTGTTGATTTCAGGTGATCAGGACAAGATGTAGAGAGGGAGAGGCAGACCAAGATGTAGTGAGATTTCGCTTGTATTTTAATAAATAAAGCTTTTAATAAATAAAGTTCAGAGAGTAAAACAGCTGCACTGATCAGCCTTACAGACCACACAGTGGTGAGACACAGCTTTGATCCCAGTAGCCACACTTATTTGCCGTAGAAACCTGGCAGTGCATGCCTTTAATCCCAGCCCTAGAGAGGACTATAAGACGGGAGAAGACAGCTCACAGACACAATCTCATTCTGAGGCTTCTTGGAGGCAGGCTCGCCATTTCAGACTGAGCTAGAGGTAAGAGCCAGTGACTGGCTGTTTTGTTTTTCTGACCTTCAGGTTGGACCCCAATTTCTGTCCCTGGGTTTTTATTAATCATGCTACACCCAGAAGCCTTCCTGCCTTGGCATGTGGGTCCCAGCTGCTCAGAGTCTGGAGATAAAAGGGGGGTACTTTGGCTCTTTTCTGGGGATCAGCTGTGTTCTGAGCTCTGTACTGGGAAGGCCAGCAGCCCCAGGGTGTTAGTGCCACTGTGAAGCTGTTGGTGGCATTTCTTTCATCTCTGTTCTTCCTTGTGCCGAATGCTTGGCTGTTATCAAGGGTAGGACTCATCAGGAGCCTTTCACATGGACTAGAAATACAGAGGACATGGGGTTAGAAGAGGATGCTCCAATTCAACCTTGCCCTCTCTCCTGATTCCTACATCACACATTGCAAAATAGACTCAGAGTAGCCCAGCTGAGGACAAAAGGTCTGGAGTGAGATCCTAAGTCCTAGCCAAAAGTTTGTAGTTTGAATTCAATAAAAAATATTTGTCTGCTCTAAAGAAAGACAAAGGAGGAAGGTAGGTTGGGATCTAGGAAGAAGAACTTGGAATCTAGGTCAGTAGAGTATGTATGTGGTATGCACAAGGCCTTGGGTTCAACTCCCAGTACAGGGAAAGAGGGAAGAAGGAAAGGAGGGAGGGAGGGAGGGAGGGAGGGAGGGAGGGAGGGAGGGAGGGAACCAATGCCCCTAAGGGGAAACACAGAGTCCCAAATCACTGTAATTTAGCATTCCTAGTGTCTAGGATATGACACAGCCAAGAAATGGAAGGCACTCCAAAAGAGTGTATCGACTGAGAACAAAGCCGGAAGCTGCATGTAGGATTAGCAGAAGAATTTTTAAATAGCAATTACAAAAAAAAAAAAAAAGTCCTCATTAAAAATTTAAAAATGTGCACGTAATAAGTCGAGGCAGGGAATTTTAGCTAATAGCAGAAACAACAGGGAAAAGGTGCCGGTGAGTTTAAAAACTATACTGGTTAAGTTTATCAGCAAATGGAAATGACAGAAAAAAAATAAGGAGCCTTGAAGATAGATCTGCAGTTGTTAGGTTTTTACTCTTTTGACTTTTTGAAGGCCCTGCCACCCAGCTCCTAATAAATCCCATGGAAATTTATTCTTACTTATGAATGCCAATCTTAGCTTGGCTTGTTTCTTGCCAGTTTTTCTTAAATCGTGCCTGACTACCTTTTGCCTCTGGGACTTTTTCTTTTCTTACTTCTGTGTATCTTACTTTTACTCTGTGGCTGGCTGACTGGGTGCCCAGCCCTCGATGTCCTCCTCCCCTTGTTCTCTCATTGCTCCTTCCTTTCCTCTCTTCCCAGGTTTTTCCTCCTATTTATATTCTCTGCCTGCCAGCCCCACTTCTCCTTTCTCCTCCTCATTATTGGCCATTCAGCTCTTTATTAGACCACCAGGTGTTTTAGACAGGCAAAGAGTCACAGCTTCACAGAGTTAAACAAATGCAGCACAAACAAGAGCAACATAGATTCATAGAAATTATCCAATATAATGAACAGAGATTTGTTTTAATTGAAAGAACAGAGCCTCTGAGATATATTAAGCAGTCTAAGATATGTACGTCTAACATTCCAGAAGGAAATGAGAAAGATAATAGGGCAGGCAAAAGCTGAGGTAACAATAGCTGGGAATTTCTCAGATGTGAGCAGTCATGAACCTCCAAATCTATAGATTTGTGAAATCTAGAAATTGTGTATATAGTATAAACATATAGATTCAAAGTACTAACTTTGAATTAATGAGTAGGATGTCTTAGAGCGTATTGCACACAAACTACAAAGTGACAAATACAAAGGACAAACCTTGCGAAAGTAGCAGGGAAAACAGCACACAGGGAGATGCACAATGTCTTCTCACGGCTGCCTCGTCAGACACAACCTGAGCAGGAGAGGGTGGGATATCACTAAAAAATAAATATATCAACACAGAATACTAGATCTGTAAAAAAAAAAAATAAGTCTTCTAAAGGGTGGATGCAAAATAAAGATGTTTTCAAATGAAAGGAAACTAAGAGAAATGTCAAAAGGAAATGCTAAAAGGCTGGGGAGAGACTTGGGGCTGGATTGCTTACCTAGCATGTGCAAAGCCCTTGTTTCAATCCCTGCTATCCTGAAATCCAAAGATTTCTTTTTCAGGTAGAAGGAAAATAACAGAATTAAATTCAAATATAGAAAGGAGTAGAGTACAAGAAATAGTATTAACCTAGGTAATTGTTTCCCTTTTTTTCTCTCAACTTCTTTCTCCTCTTCATCCTCTTCTTCCTCCTCTTCTTCCTTCTTTTTTTCTTCCTCCTCCTCCTCTTTCTTCTTCCTGGCTTTTTGAAACAGTTTTTCTCTGTAGCTTTGGAGCCTGTTCTGCACCAAGCTCTTATATACCAGGCTGGCCTCGAACTCAGAGATCTGCCTGCCTCTGACTCCCAGGTGCTGGGATTAAAGGCATGCGCCACCACTGCCCAGCTTTTTTAAACTTCTTTATAATTTGATCATATAAAATAAAAATAAGATTGGCTTGTAGGACTTTTTAGGATTTCTTTTTACTTTATGTGTGTAAGTATTTGGCAGCTGTGTGGACCATATGCGTGTCTGTGCCCATGGAGGACTGAAGAGGGTATAAGGCTATGGGAACTGAACCTGGGTCCTCTGCAAGAGCAGCAAGTGCTTTTAACCACCGAGACATCTCTCCAGCCCTTCTTGCAGGACATAAGTTACAAAGGATGTAGTGGCTCTACTCTAGGAATACATCTATGAACCTATACCACAGTGGCAAAGCTTTTGCATGTTGTGATAGCTAGGGTTGCCTTGCCTAGGTGAGGAGATGTTCAGTTAGGTAAAACAAAAACCATAGTTTCTAAGTCAACGAAAGAATGGTATGAGGTGTTTCTGGGTAAGATTACTGGGTGAAGAAGACCTGCCCATGCAGTATGTGCCAGCAATCAAGTCTGCTGGATTTGAAGGGAACAAGGTCATGGAGGATGTGCAAGCTTGCTCTCTGTTCGTGAGCTGGGACATCTGATGTGGGATTCCCTTCTGTATACTATGAATATGTTTTATTACCATTGGTTATTAAATAAGCTGTTTCAACCAATGCTTGTAGAGTAAAGCCAGGCAGGAAATACAAACAGAGATATAGTGAGAAAGTAGGCAGAGGCAAGGAGATGCCATGTAGCTGCTGAAGGAGAAAGTTGCCAGCCAGAACCTTACCTAGTAAGTCACAGCTTCATAGCGACACACAGATGGATAAAAAGGGTTAATTCAAGATGTAAGAGCTAGCTAGAAATATGCCTAAGCTAATTGGCCAAACAGTGTTGTAATTAATACAGTTTCTGTGTAATTATTTGGGTCTGAGCGCTTGGTTGGGAAGCGAGTGAGCAGTCTCTGCCTACAAAATGGCATGCCAACATGGCCCAACTACATCCAAATAAAACCTGAGAGAGATTGGGAAGGAATTTTAGACACACACATGTTGCGGGAGGTCCTTCCGCTCCTCCAGCCAATAGCCGCTGAGATACCAGCCCATTGGGGCGTGGTCTCTCTCTTTAAAAAAGCGGCCACTTCCCTCCTTTCTTTCTCTTACTTCCTTACTTCCTGCTCCGCTTACGGCGACTAGACTCCCTTCCTGATTGTGCAGAGGGCTGTTGTCTGGGACGGTGATCTGTAAGTTTTTTCCCCTTTAAATAAATAACCATTCTATTAATCATAATTCCAAACTGGTGTGGGATTGTTTGTGACTTACGCCTTCGCCTTCATCTGGTGCCCAACGTTTGGTTTTAGGACCCCCCCCCCCTCGGCTGCCTGCTGCCAGCTTGGCTTGGCACGAGCCCTCCCTCCTTCAGCCGCGGCCTGTGCCTTGTGGCCTGTGCCTTGTGCGTAGAGCCAGCTTTTCTTGCTGCAGTTCTTTAGACACCTCAGATTGACTTCAAGTCCCCACGCACCCTATCGTTTGCCTCCCCACGTGGATTTAAACTCCACAGGCCCACGTAGTCTCTCGATTTAAAGAGGAGAAACCTCTTGGAAAGGAGAAATGACAGCTCATCCACAATGATGATATTCATACAGGTAGTAAGAAAAACATATAGTACAGGAGCAGGGTTCTCTTCTTATCTCTGCAGGAAAAACACTCATCTTCAAAAAATTCAAGGGACCCTGGATGTTTAAATACTAACAGATGAAAACTACTTACAACCCAATAAAAATTGGTAAAAAAAAATCAAACAGGTCTCGTAAGTAAAATTATTCTACTCTTATATTTAAATATGTATTAATGTACATTTATTTATAAATATATAGAACTGGTTTTGAAGTTGGACTCTGACTCAGTCCCTCTCCAATTCCAAGCCCATTGGTTAAAAAAAAAAAAAAAAAAAAAAAAA